>NC_043984.1:31865514-31903014 GCF_902150065.1 Myripristis murdjan
ATCTGTACATATATTTGATGTACATGTTTCCATAAATTTTTACATGTATTTGAGATATGTTACCATATATTGCCACATACATGTGGCAATATATCTGTACATATATTTTCAATACATGTTCCCATATAATTGGAATGTCATACATCATGTATTTTTAAATGTATTGACCCAGTATTTATCACATATAAATCTAATATAATAAAAAACTTTATTTGTATAGCACCTTTCATACAAGAATTGCAGCTCAAAGTGCTTCACAATAAAGAGAAGAACATTTGAAAACACATTAAATAAAACATTAAAAAGAATAAAACACAGCACAGGGTGGAATTAAAAAGAAAAGGCTAAAAATTGAAATAAAATTTGAAATAAAACAAAAGATGCAAATAAAACAATAAAAGACAACAATGTGGAATAAAATAGGAGCTAGTTAAAGGCTAAAGTGAAAAGGTGGGTCTTCTTCTTTTAAAGATGTCTAGTGAGCTGGCTTCCCTGATGTCTAAAGGTAGTGTGTTCCAAAGCTTAGGGGCGTAAGTAATAAAGGCGCCATCCCCAATTTTCCTTCGACCGTTGTAGGGAACCAATAAGCCAGCAGCAGACGATCGCAGTGTTCTTTGGGGTGCATAGCCAATAAGGGAGTTGGCAATGTAGCTCAGTCCTAGCCCATGAAGTGCTTTGTATAAAAGTAGGAGAAATTTAAAGTCAACTCTAAATGTTACAGGGAGCCAGTGTAGGGCAGCTAATGACCGGACTAATATGCTCTCTCTTCCTGGTTCTGGTTAATAAGCGAGCAGCAGAGTTTTAAATAAGCTGAAGTCTGTCAGTAGTTTTCTTTGGGAGGCCGGTAAAAAGTACGTTGCAGTAGTCAAGTCTGCTTGAGATAAAAGCATGTATTAGTTTTTCAGCATCTTTTTGATTTATAAATGGTCGCACTTTAGCGATGTTTCTAAGGTGGAAGAATGATGTCTTCGTCACCTTATTAATGTGAGACTTGAAACTGGATCTGGATCCAATACAATGCCAAGACTGGTAACCTCAGATTTAATCCTGGGAGCCAGTTTCCCAAGTTAATGGACAGCATCTCTCTTTTTGTTTTGGGGCCAACTAACAGGATCTCTGTTTTGTCTTCATTTAACTTTAAGAAGTTATCGCTCATCCATTTGTTCACTGCCATGAGACAGGTAGTGATGGAATTTATCGCTGTAGCATCATTTGGTTCGGCAGAAATATACAGTTGTGTGTCGTCTGCATAACTATGAAAACATACATTGTGCTTTCTGATGATGTCACCGAGTGGCAGCATGTATAGTGAGAAAAGTAATGGACCAAGGCAGCTCCCTTGTGGAACTCCATAGCAGTTGTCCTGTTCCCCAGACACATGATCTCCCAGTCTGACGTAAAACTTTCTCCCTTTGATGTAAGTTTTAAACCAGTGTAACACACAGTCAGAAAGACCAACCAATTTTTCTAGGCGATTGATTAAGATGTCATGGTCAATCGTATCAAACGCAGCGCTAAGGTCTAAGAGGATAAGAATTGAGACCTTATTTTCATCATAGTTCAGTCTGAGGTCGCTGACAATTTTAGTAAGCGCCGTTTCAGTGCTATGATGTTTTCTAAAGCCTGATTGAAATTCCTCCAGGATGTTATTTTCCTTAAGAAAGGCATTTATTTGCACTGCAACTATTTTTTCAAGTATCTTACTAATGAATGGTATGTTTGATATTGGCCTATAGCTGCTTAGTGCATTACTATCTAGGTTGGGTTTCTTTAGTAAAGGTTTTACAACAGCTGTTTTGAACTCATCTGGGAAGATGCCAGTTTGAAGTTACATGTTTATAATTGCCAGGACGTGACTTGATATACTGTTGAACAAAAGATACATTATGGAGGATTTTTATGAATATAAAATACCATATAATGGGAAATGAACACATACATTATATATTCATATTAAATATATTGCAATATCTGAAATGCACAATTACTTATGTATTATTCCAGATATTGACATATATCACAATATATTGATGCCAAATATAAATATATGCAAAATATGATTCACCTATATATCATTCCATGTATTTTCAAATATATAATATATTTCTATTTATTGTTGTTCTTATATTAAATGTAATATATTCTAATACATTACCATATATTTCAGTTAATATACTAGTAAATATATTTTTCTCTCCATAAGGGGAGCCCCTAAGGGGACACGGGGAGAAAGGGAAAAAAAATATAAAGACATTTGCATTCTGATCTGATATTTGCAAAGTCACAAGCTCATGGGAAAGGGCAGGCAAGGTTCAAACCAGCAACCTCTTGATTCAGAGGCAGCGGACTAACCTGCCGAGCTGACGCATGTGGGTGTTTCCTGCAGCACAGACAGTGTAACACACTCTGAAATTACAATGCATACCTCTATGCACACTACATCACACACCACTGCACACACATCCATCAGTGTGTACAGTGTAGTGTGTTGATGTTGTGTATGTGTGCATGTGACATTACATAAACAGATAGCTGTAGTGTATGTGTGGTGTTTATCAGGTGTGGCGTACATTATACAAACATAACTTCTCAATTCAAGTTTTTTTTTTTTTTTTTTTTTTTTCCCCACACAGACATCAATGTGACAGAACACAAAAGTCTCTCAGAAGAACGCCAAAGTATTTCTGATTTTTTTTTTCCACGTATTTTTTTCCTTCCCCCATGTACCCTCAGGGGCTCCATAAAGACTGACTAAAACGTCCTTAAAAAAATAAAATAAAATAAAATAAAAAATGAATAAAGCTACATTCCTTTCATTGAAGATGGATGACAAAGACATGAAACAAAAACATCGGTTTGTGAGTCAAGTTTGTTTGCTCTGGTGTCTCAGTCCAGTCATAATCATCATGCACAACAAATCAGAGTTTGAACAGCACTGGTGGCCCGTCCCTGTGCTCCCAGTGCTCCCACTACAATGAAATAACATCTCTTCAAATTCCAGCGCCGAATGCCAACTCACTGTTTTGCAAATCCATCATTATTAAAAAGGTCAGAAAGCATCCTGACACATCACCACACACTGAGCACACTAATAAAATCACAGTCAGTTTAACGGCATCTGAATTAAAAAAAAAAAAAAACTAAAATATGACTGGAACTGAGTCACACTTTGACGAAAGCCCAGTCTAAATCCAAAAATATGTGCCAGTATTAACACTGACTGCAGTTCTTCAAGTGTGGATGAAAAGGTCAACACTATAAAACTGTTAATTTAACAAAAAAAAAAAAAAAAAAAAAAGCAAAATGTTAGAGCATAGACAGAATTTGGTTTCTGTTTTTCACAAAAGCATGCATCATGGAGGTTACCTTTAATAATGATGTTTTGCAGGTACTCCTGTGTTATTTGCCTCCTAGTTGGTTATATTGGAGCTTTCAGAGACTCCTAACTGAAATTACCAATTTGATGTTGATGTGAACTCTATTTACAACTCGGAAATATCATATAATATGAATGCAGAATTATTCCATCCTTCTATTTTCTCCTTTATTCTGTCCATCCATCTCTTTCTAATTCTCTGAGTCACGCCCCTCGTTGATTCCTTATTCCCATATTTCTTGTGTCCTTCGCTCCCTTCCTCATTCCTTCCTTCCTTCCTTCCTTCCCTGTCATCTTTTGCCGTTTCCTTGTTTCCTTCGGGCTTCCTCATCCCCTCCCTGCCTTCCTTATTCCCTCGCTCTCAATATCCTCCCTGCACTCTACATGTGAGGGTGGAAATGAGTCGGTTTACGAGGAGAATTAAGTTTCATAACCCTCCGTCTCCCTGACCCTGGTCACATTAACTAGCACAGCCCTGATGGACATTTACACACACATGTACGTACACACACACACACAGACACACACACTCTAGTGGGTCCAATAAGAGAGGGAAGTGTGCTTGGATGCGGCTCAACAGCAAACTCTCCTTTAGCTTTCCCCTGTGGATCCTAACTGGTTGTATCCCACATCCACTCGCGCCATTCGGAAAATCATTATTCCAATTCACACATCCGCTTTTCCCATCTACAGGGAGGTGACGGGATCTCCGACCAAAATGTGTATGTGCACAAAAAAAAAAAAAAAAAATGCTGATTTTGAATCCTTTCTCTCAGCTTTCATTGCTGAAACTCAAATAGAAAAAAAAGAATATCGGTTCTCTTAGGTAGTAATAAAAAATAATGATGTCTCCTCTCTAGCTTCAGTTGTGACTGTTGTTTTTGTGTTAGTGTGTGTGTGTGTGTGTGTGTGTGTGTGTGTATGTGTGTGTGTGAGAGAGAGAGAGGTTTGTGTGTGTGTGTGTGTGTGGATGTGGCTCCCATCTTTAGGTGGGTGCTCTAGCTCTGTGTCCGCGCCTGGGCCTGCGTACTCCTGCACCCCCCTCTACCTCCACCAACTAGTGACCCCCTCCCTGTCGTCCTCCTCCTCCTCATCATCCTCCTCCTCGTCCTGGCTGCTGCAGCTGCTCCGTGGCTTGTCTTTGTCTAGTGTGTGTGTGTCGAGGCCAAACCTGTGGGCATGTAAAGTCCTTTGAGACCATAAACATTGATTTTGTCCTTTATAGTCCAGTAATTTTAGGGCAAAATTGGGGTCAACCTAGGACAAATTGCAAGAGAAGCAAACTCAACTGATTTTGGATCCTCAGTTTGTCCTGAGTGAGGGAAAAAAAAGTCCCAAGGAATCCCATTGGTGGAAAGTTTTGAAAATCACCTCTATATGACCATATAATACCAAAAAAGCCTTTTTAACACACAGGTGAAAGGGGTTCAAAATTTTACTTTCAGATATCACTATAAAAATTCACAAGTTGATTACACACACAAAGACAAGAAAAAAAGTCAATTACAAGTTCTTTGAATTATTCTGTTTACACATGCATATCACACATTATCTGATTTGATATGTGCTAATAAGGAATATAAGGAATAAATGCCAGAACAGATATTTAAACAGTGACCTTTTAATTCACTGTTATATAGTAAGCTTTTAATTCACTTCAATTTCAATTCAATTTTTGGTATTATATGGTCATACATAGGTGATTTTCAAAACTTTCCACCAATGGGATTCCTTGGGACTTTTTTTTCCCTCACTCAGGACAAACTGAGGATCCAAAATCAGTTGAGTTTGCTTCTCTTGCAATTTGTCCTAGGTTGTTTCATAACATGACCGGACTATTAAACTTGAACTTGAACAGGCAACTTGCAGTCTGTTCTGTGATTCGTGGAGCGGCACGTCAATCAAAGTCTCCTTGAAGCAATGACGATCACAGGGAGATGTACCTAGCTGGCCAAAGTGACTGCTGGGTTGATCAGAATTTCTAGCGATATCACAGATTTACCGGCATTTGGTGGGCGGCTGCCTGTCATCTGTTGTCATGACGATTTACGTCACAGTCGGGGAGCTGGGACATTAATTGAGTCTAAGAACTTGGATAAAGTTGTCAGAAAGTGACGAAATACCGTCTAATAATGAGTGATGCCTTGAATGATTGCCCTGGTGTGTGTGTGTGTGTGTGTGTGTGTGTGTGTGTGTGTGTGTGTGTGCGTGTGTGTGTGTGTGTGTGTGTGTGTGTGTGTGCTGTCAGCAATAGTACCCGCAGGTAAGTGGGTCACTGGGAGCACACCTGACAGATGCAGCTACTGGAAATGAAATGAAGGAGTGCAACTGGGAACTCTCTCTCTCTCTCTCTCTCTCTCTCTCTCTCTCTCTCACACACACTCTCTCTCTCTCTCTCTCTCTCTCTCTCTCTCTCTCTTGGCCTCATCTCCTCTCTGCGTCTGTCAGCACCCGAGCCCTTCTGCACGATCTTATCTCTCAATTACTGCACCCAGCACATTCCTGTTAACCACACACACTCACATAAACACAAACACACTGACACACACACACACACACACACACACACACACCTGCCTGCTTAATGCAAAACATCTCAATCTGAAGTGCTGCGTTGTAAGCCGGGTCTCATAACCATTCTTACATTACGCTCTCTCGTGAAATAATGGGTCACATTTTTCTCTCGGAGACGAAAAAAGTCGCTTGGCTCGCTGGTAAAAAAATCACTTTACGGCCAAAACGACTTTGTCAGATGATGAGAAATGGCTGTTGCTGCGTTCCATATTTCACAGATTTCGTTTAAATCATTTAAAACCATTACGACACGGAGCCGTCACGTTCACACACTCGTTTTCTCACACACGAAAACACACACACCGCTCTCACTCGCCTCACCGGGGCTCTCCGAAGAACAAATGAGCCTCACACACTCATAAAGAGTTTTGAAATTCTTACTGACTGACTCATGTTAGTCTAAGAAATGTCACTGCGCTGGAAATCCATGCACGCGTGCGCACACACACACACACACACACACACAGGCCTCGAAAACACATGTGCGCACCCAGGGGCCATTTTGACGAGTGAGAGCCCTCCAAACTGTAATAACACTCAGCTACTCCCTATGAATCATTAGAATATCCAGAAACTCTGCAGACTGTGTGTGTACAAGTGTGTGTGTGTGTGTGTGTGTGTGTGTGTGTGTGTGCATGCCAGGGTGTGTGTATCCATCATAAAAGGAGCTGACAGGGACTTCGTGGGAATTGCAAAAGCGGGGTGGACACCTTCAACTCGCTGAAGTGAAACCGGCCAGCATGCTGAAGTGAAAGGAGCGTTCACGCACACGTTCAGCTCCCTCACACACACACACACACACACACACACACACTAGTCTGAGCTGAGCTGATGAGTTGCAGTATTATGCTAATGGGAAATCTGCATTTGCTACCTGAGGTGAAATATAGTCCCATACTGGTAATTTGGTGCGCCTCCATCAGCTATTTTCTCTGGAGGGCCTCACACACACACACACACACACACACACACACACACACACACACACACAGACACGTATCCCTGTATATCCACAAGCATAAACAGCCACACGTGTCTACTTGTGCATGCACATGGATGCAAACACATACACATGTAATCCCACACTCCCAGACCTCCATGTAAAATAAACGGCGGTCTGAAAAACTGCTGGATAAGATCCCGTGAATCCAGAGGCACTCTTCTGATCCACTGCGTTTACATGCACTTTAGTAATCAAGTTATTCGCCGCGTACAGCCAGTTATCTGATTTCTCAAATGCCATGTTAACGAGAGAGCCGGTTTCCATAATCGGGATAAGGGATTAAGAGAAATCCGGTTTAGCCGCTAGATTCCTGTTGGATAAATCCGATTATAGGGTCATCCAAACCCTTACTCGGATTTCTGAACGGGGTTTTTTTGTGGCGTGCGCATGTGCGGGAAAAGAGAGACGATAAGGAAACTGACACGATTAAGACAATAAAAACACACTATGCAACGCTCGGGAGAATAAAGACTGGCTGTCAGCTCTGATGAAAACAGAAGGAAATCGCTGCCGACGGCTGAAAACAGACAGAATCTGCAGCTGAACCTCCCGAGTGGAGAGTCAGCTCCTCACAATAATCTGACTTCTTGTGTGCATGTAAACAGGGGCGCTGTATGTGGGGGAAAAGTTAGGACAATTCCAAGGGCCCTTGCCTGATAGGGGCCCCAAAAATAGGTAAAAACTAATATACAATTATTAAACCATCATTGAGTAAATATATTTAAATATATATATATATTTTTTTTTTTCATGGGGCCCAAAATTCCTGGCGGTGCCCGTGCATGTAAATGTAGTGCCTCTACATTTACCTCTGAGTTTGAAGAAAGAAACAGCATATCCGCTTTATTATCCGTCTCTGCAGAAACAACTTTTCTACATTAATTTCGCTGCCCTAACAATAAAAAGTGGATGAAAACTTTGCCTTGAAACCTGCGTCTGTTTCGTCAGACGTCAGCATCCAACTGTGCAGATAAAGTCTTACAGCTAAAGCTTCTTAGTCTGAAGACTCGGTCATGACAGAATTGATAGGTTGTGATGCTTTACTTTAAATTTCTTGTCTTTAGCCTTTTCCTTTTTTAATTCCACCCTGTGCTGTGTTTTATTCTTTTTAACGTTTTATTTAATGTGTTTTCAAATGGTCTTCTTTTTATTGTGAAGCGCTCTGAGCTGCAATTCTTGTATGAAAGGTGCTATACAAATCAAGTTTTATTATTATTATTGGTAACACTTTACAATAACAGTACAACAATTAACATTAGTCAACATTAGTTAATGCTGTAATGGTTAATTAACTGTTAGTTAATGATTATTATGGCATTTACTAATGTTAATAATATCTACAATAACCCTTAAATAACACATAAATTAATACCTTAGCGTGAACAGCATTAGTTAACAGTTAGTTAACTGTTACTTAATGTTTATTACGGCATTAACTAACGTTAATTGTTGTACTCTTATTGTAAAGTGTTACCTTATTATTATTATTTACCTGCGGAAGAGAAATCCAGAGTTTTAGGTCGCTTCCCTCTTCTGTGTGTGTCATCCAGGTGACTCAAACCCCGCTGTGGTTTGTTTGGGTTGGTGAGAGAGCCCTGATCAAATCTTGGTGCGTGCCATTTAATCAAATCTGAGTCCCTCAAGAAAGAGGTGATGTCACATGAGCATTTTGAAGCGAGGGATGTAACCACACCACCAACACTGCCAGCTGAGGGAAGGAATGCATGACCTGCTGCAACCAGTTCAAAATGCACTTATCTGATCACAGCGTGTCACGGGAGTTTGTGCAAGAGTCACAAAATTTGATCTACACCCTTATGGAAAGCAAATATATTTACCAATATATTCCATGAAATATATTACAATATATTACAATATATTACATTTAATATATGGAATTACAATAAATTTATATGTTATGTATTTGAAAATGTCTTAGCAATATATGGAATAATATATTGGTGAAACATATATAATGCAATATATTTATATATATTCGGCTTTCGGGTGAAATTTCAAGATGAACCTAAAATGCATTATAACCTTTACAGGTGAACTTAATGTGACCTTCTGTAAATTTTTGAATGCACATGTCCAACTGTTCAATGTTTCAGTACTTTTTGCACAAGTGGCTGTTCTCTAACAACGGGGCTTAACGTCAAAATTCACATCAGGTGTTTGATCCATGAATCAACCAATAAATTTCCTGGTTCAATTAGAATTGGTATTCAAACAGTCCTCCTCATCATGCTGTTCAGATTTTGACATCATGTGACCAAGACGACACCAATTGATCAGCAGCACCTCGCCATTGCGAGGCTTCAAACAGGATGTTCTCAGACGGAAGTGGCCACTGAGCTTAGAGCGTCACAGAGTGTCATCAGTAGGTTGCAACAGAGATACAGAGAGACTGGAAGAGTCACAGAAAGGCATAGAAGTGGACGTCCTTTGGCCACATCCCACACTGATGACCGCTTCATTGTGAACAGTGCCCTGCAGAACCGGATGATGAATGCCACTCAACTCCAGGCACATTTAAGCGAGGTGAGAGGCACCCAAGTGTCACGTCAGACCATTCGAAACCGTTTACATCAGCATGGTCTGCGTGCTAGACGACCTGCAAGGGTACCTGACCACACCACCAGGCACAGGTGTCATCGTCTTGCATGGGCCAGGGAGCATTTATGCTGGACGAGGGACCAGTGGGCCTCAGTGCTGTTCTCTGATGAAAGCCGATTCATGTTGAGCAGAAATGATGGCCGCCAACGATGTTGGAGACGTCAAGGAGAGCCCTATGCATCAGCCACTGTTGTCACCAGACGAGCCTTTGGTGGTGGTGGTGTTACTGTGTGGGCAGGTGTGTCTAGTCAGTACAGAGCTGCCCTACACTTTGTGAATGGTACAGTGACAAGCCCATACTACCTGAATAACATCATTAATCCAGTCATTGTGCCCCTGCATGAACAACACAGGCCTAATTTCATCTTCATGGACGACAATGCCCCAGCTCATCGAGGTTGCATCATTCGGGAAGAACTGCTGGAGACTGGGGTACCTCAAATGGAGTGGCCTGTACTTTCTCAGACCTGAATCCCATAGAAAACCTATGGGATCAGCTGAGTCGCCATGTAGAGGCTCGTAACGCTGTACCCCGGAACCTCAATGACCTCAATGAGGGCCGCCCTTCAAGAAGAGCGGGATGCCATGCCTCAGCAGACAATAAGTCGACTTGTGAACAGCATGAGACGTCGTTGTCAAGCTGTAATTGATGCACAAGGGCACATGACAAGTTATTGAGACATTGACAATTTTTGTTGTGGTATATCCACCACTGTTGTTGGCTTTTGTTTCAATAAATTGTTTGAGATGAGGAAATCACCAGTGTATGCTTCTACTTAAATGCCCTACTTTCATGATATAATATCACTGTAGCGTGAACTTTTTACATTTTCCATAAATTTCACCCGAAAGCCAATATCCCTAACTTTTTGTGAGTAGTGTATATTAGATCAATATATTTTAATATATGGAATAATACATAAGTAATTGCGAATTTCAGATATTGCAATATATTGGAAAAAATAAAGACTAGTTCCCATATATGGAAATGTATTATCTAATATATCAAGATATTTTCCAATATACTGCAATATATTTTTGTTTCGTAAGGGCAGATTCGAGTCTGTCTACACATATTGTCATTTTTTTTTCATGCATATGGACACAAATTTAATTAGAGTTCACAAACTCAAATTCACCTTCACCAGAAGTGGATGAAACTGCTTCCAGAAGGGGCTACATTTCGGCAGCCGACAAAAACACACATCCAGGTTTAGAGAGGTTAAGTTTATTAATAAAAAGCACTTGGTTTAAGGTTTTAAGTCTCTTTTTAAAACCCACCTCTTTTCTTTGGCTTTTAACACTGTGTAAGTTGTTGATTTTATTTGTTCTTACGTATACTGTCTTATGTGATTTATGTATTGTACTGTATTTTATGTTTTATGTATTTTATGTTTTTATCTTACTGTACAGCACTTTGGGCCTCTGTGGTTATTTTAAAGTGCTTTATAAGTAAGGTTGGATTGGATTGGATTGGATTGGATAAGGTTAAGGAAAGGTCAGGTTTAGACATAAAAACACAGAAATTGGACAGAGTCTCGGTTTATGAAAACGAACGCTGGTCCCGCCTCGGATGCAAAGCCGAGTCGCCTGAGTGAAAGTCGTGTTGACTGACCTGTCCATGGAAAATACTGCTGACTGAAATACATTACTTTTAAAGTGTCATGAAACCTGTCATGGAAAAAAATGAACTGGGACAACAACAACAAAACGATGTTGTTTCAGTGAGGGGGGCAAAGGAAGTTCCAGGAGAAATGGAGCAAGGCTTACTTCGTTGTGCCTCACGGGTTGGAGGAAGTGATTCATCTGCAAGCAGGTGAATGAAAGGCACGAGTAATTTAGCATAAAACGCCATCACGATACCAGTCGTTACAATGTATGACTGAGTTCACAGGCGAGGAGTGCACAACTTAAACTTGAACAATTGGTAACACTTTACAATAACAGTACAACAATTAATGTTAGTTAATGCCGCAATAAACATTAAGTAACAGGCAATAAACATTAAGTAACAGTTAACTAACTGTTAACTAATGTATCTAAGAATCATGTACTAATGTTGTTCATGCTAAGGTATTAATTTATATGTTATTTAAGGGTTATTGTAGATATTATTAACATTAGTAAATGCCATAATAATCATCAACTAACAGTTAATTAATCATTACAGCATTAACTAACATTAACTAACATTAACTAACATTAATTGTTGTACTGTTATTGTAAAGTGTTACCGAACAATTTCAAATCTGCCCGGCCGTTGGTTTTCACAAATCAGTTTTTAGTTTAGTGAATTTTATTTCGGTCATTTTCAACTTACAGAAATCAAATACACATACAAATAGACAATCTCTTATACACATATTTTTAAACAATAAATAATATTTCATTTCCTTTCAGTACTGGAAAACCAAAACAAATATAAAAGATATACAGAAATATACACTGACCGAAAAGGTAGCTTTCGGCTAACGCTTAAAATAATAATTTTAGCCTAAATAATAATTGAAGCCTAAATAATAGTTTGCCTAAATAATAGTTTTAACCTCATTAACTACAAAATGGATTTATTGTACATCACCGGCTGCAAACTATTTCCAAAGCATAAATTTTAGGCATGCATCATTGTCATTAAAACACAAAACACACTTCTCCCATGATTTACAATTGGCATGACTGTAAGTCTAGAATGGGCTATAAAAGAAAATATAATATGTTTTTTGGAATTATTTTTTTATTATTTTGTGTTCCGTTTTTTTTCTCAGGCAGTACTCGAATGTCGCGTTCCTAAATTGGCCCTAAGTCATCAAAAGCTTTGGGAACCCCTGCGCTGCACTCCACACACACTCCACACACACTCAGCGGCCGGTCATGCTGGGTGTATTTGCACTGCGATGTTTTATTGCACTTCCTGTGGGTCCGGAGTTTCCCTGAATAGGTGATCCCTCCACATCTCTGGAGCACACACACACACACACACACACAAACATACATACACACACACACATACACACACAGATAGAGGGAACAGGACGGGACGGGACGGGACCGGGGAGCCCACACACACGCACTTTAACATGTGCAGGAACACACACATAAACACACACACAGTAAAAACTGCAAAAACATTCACATTGTGGAAACACACACTCAGGCTGTCACATGCAGTTACATTTTTGTCTTCACAGGAGTGACGTATGGTGAGAAAGCAGTTTGTGTGTGTGTGGACAGGACTAAACACACACACACACACACACACACAACACAGCACTCTAGTGTAGAGTAATAACTGAGGCGGTATTGGGTGGAGAGAACGGTGGCAGGTAATCAATGATTTTCCTGTTCTACTTGTGGGATTAAGCGTGTGTGTGTGTGTGCATGTGTGTATGACTGTGTGCATGTGTGTGCGTGTGTGTGTGTGTGTGTAAAAAGGGCAAACGAGGGAATCGTTACTCACCACAGCATCTAATTACACCCGCTGTACACACTGATACACACAAACTTTTTCTTCTTTCCATGTTTCTCTCTCTCTCCTCTTCCTTGCTCTTTTTCTTATCCCCCTCCAACATCCACACACACACACACACACACACACACACACACACCTACACACACCTAGGCCTCAAGGTTTTACATGAGAAAATGCCTCTGTCTCTCCCTGCACGTCTGACCCCCTGCCCCGAACAAATCCTGAATTAATTAAATAGGGAAATCCCAATGGTCCTCAGGCAAGGACACACACACACACACACACACACACACACACACACACACACACACACACACGCACACAGATTGGGTGTCTCTCGCCCTCATACGGTGGTAGGGGATTAGCAGAGCTTGTTCAATGATGGGAGTGTTTCCAGGTTGACAGGGAGTGACTGGGCTTAAACATCCAGTGTTCAAACATTACCTAACACACCGGCTCTCTGGGAGCTGGACCCAGTATGAGACTGGGGCACATACTGGGTCAAACTGGAGTGCCACCTCCACCCAAAATCACCCGTGTGTGTCCGCATGATAGCTGTCCTCAGAGCCCAGTTTATTAAGTAACTGCGGCATAAAAGTCTTGAAGTGTTTTGGGTACAGAAGTGAGTGAAGCTGAAGGGCCTGCATGCATTTTGCTTCCTCTTCATGAAATCGACTGTAATTATTATTTAACCTCTCAAGACCCGAGCTCTTGTTTGATATGCATATGATTCTATTTTGGCTTATGGGACCCTGATAAGTAGAAAAACTAAGCATCGTCTTCTTACATGGTGTAGTTTTAGAGAAAAATGATGTCCAAATATGTGGACACTGGTTCTCAATTTCCTTAAAACACAATAAAGTCGCCGTTGCGTAATGGAGTGCAAAAGTCTTTATTTCCACCCTGAACATTGCAGTTTTTGTCCTGACTGCTTTGTCTTGCATTAATAACACATACAAACCTATTTTTGAACATGTTTTGAATATCACAGTGCAAAAAACAAAATGAAGTAACAACATTTTTGCCCCCCCTGGACAGTCACAGCTACAGTAAGGCATCATATGCTTGTAACAAAATATAAAACATGTAGTGGTAGGTAGTGTAAGGGTCCACATACGCGGCCGGATGGCCCCAGGTAAGCAGAATTAACTAGTACGGTAATATGACCCAAAATGTGATGTCCACGCATGTGTACGCCAGGTCCTAAGAGGTTAAAACTGGAAGAGCTGGTCTCTCTTGGAGAATTTCAAGTGATACTAAAGGGTTTATTTTGCTGTTTTTGGTCAAGATACAAATTGGTTTGTGTTGCGAGGCAGCTGGATTCACGAGATCAGGTTCAGGATCAGGATCACGGCGGATTCAGGTGATGCACTTGTGGCCGAGCTGCTGTGGTTTGGACCGATCAGCGTCCTGCTGGCAGCTACTCGTGTGGTTTATGTGTGACAATAGAGAGAAGTGACAACAACGGCGCCTCCCAAAAGAAGTTAGCCCGGTTAAGTGTCGATGCTGCTATGGAATCAGTTGAATCAGAACTGGAAGGATTTCTTCACTGAATATTCATTGAGTTCATAAGCAGCTACATCGACTTTGCTGGCGAGCTGTCAAAGTTCCTCGGACGGCGGTTTGCTGTTATTTCTTTTGTTTCTCTCGAAGTAAGTCATAAGGTTTGTTAATCTAACTGGTTGAAGGTAGCGCATGATTGACAGATGGCTCATCCAATCACCTGCCAAGTATTTTGTTTGTTTTTTGTTTGTTTTTTTTTAAGGTGCCTTCCCATTTCCTAACACTTCAAACCATCCGGCACGTCAGGTTTGTGTTCCCGTTGGTGCCTTTTCGGAGAATCATAATGCATATTGAAAAATTTGCTTTTTTTCTCTCTGAGTCGGAGGGGGACATTGTGATCCAACCACATGTTACTCAAAAAATGTAATTAAGTGTCTCATTACTTTCTACAAATGATCACATTACTGTACTTCACATTGTATAATGACATTTACTTCACTAATTATTTTACTAATTACTCTCCCTAAAAGGTAGTTAGATCACTGATATAACTACTAATTACTTCACTTTTGGAAGGAAAGTGAGACACCAAATCATGTGAATGCTGATCATTTTTGCTTATAACTTTATATTAAATGAGAGTTTATATCTGATCCCAGCCCAGCACTCTTGGTACACTTTCACTTACAGAAACAGATGATCAGTCTGTAACTTTCTCACTGTGTGTGTGTGGTTTCCACTGATTGCCCTGTGGTTTTCTGGTTGAATATCATAAGTGATAAATATTATATGGGAACAGTGTGAGTTCAGTTTGTGAAGTTACATGATCCAACGTGGTGAGTAGCTGTCAGTATTGTTCTGTCTGGATTTCAGGCTGTTTAGCATGAATCTGTTCGTCACCTTCAGCGGACAGGAGGCAGACAAACCTCCGCCAGGCTTACCTCAGCGTATAAATTATATTCTCGCTGAGAATCCATATCTCTCAAAAACTGACAACCCCATCGAGAAGAGACAGATGATTTTCCTGGTTTCTGGATAATCTTGGATGATCTTCCTGACATCCATCCACCTGTGTCGCTGCTCTCTCCTCAGCAGTTCACTGATCCAACCCCCTGCACTGAACGGCATGAACACAAACAGGCGATAAGAGTGATTTTGTTGCTTGTTTGAGGTGATATTTTACACGCTCAATTTGCTATAACTCCATTGAAGTCCCATTAATTTATTGGAAAACTATTTTTTATTTTTTTTTTTTTATGATTACTGAAATTCAAATGTAGCTAAGACATTACTGCATGACCGGGAAAAGTAATCTAATTACTGATTAAGTCAAAGCTGCTCAAATCACTACAGAAATGGTTTAAGATGGACTGGACCACACTGTGTCTGCGTCGACACTAATGCATCCCGGTGGAAAGACGGAGCGTTTGATCAAGCAGACCGTCGGTGTCAAATACAGATTTGTGTGAATTTGACTGTGGATTTGATTGTTTTGGCTGTATGTCCGTGTTTGGCTGCAACTTTTGTGTTTGCCTTCATGCTCTTTTGGCTTTCTTGGCTTTCTTGGCTTGGTCTCTCTTGAAAAAGAGAAATATTGATCTCAGCAGGACTGAAGAGGTTGAATAAACATTAGAAAAAAAAAAAAGGAAATACAGTTCCATTTTCACATACTTTTGAGTGTGATTTGACCAATCAATCAGTTTACATTTTTACGAGTTAAATCTGAACACATGAAAGTCTGTGCGCTGAAATGCATCATTTTTTAGGATGCACAGCTGTCAGTACAGATTTATGCTTTCTACTTTATATTTGACCATTTTCGTCCACAAACTGTGATCAGCTCCTCCCAGAGCGAGACTGCATCCTCGTCAGGAAAAACCTCTGAAGCAGCATTCAAACATTTAGACACTAAAACTCTCCTTTGAAACCCAGATGTATGAAATGAGCATCCTGTTGGAGCTGATGAGCCTTTTCATCGGGAACTAAAATACTCAAAATAATAAAAACCGAACACAGATAAGAAACTGCTCCCGTGAATTTCCTATTTCTCTAATAATTGTGAGTTAATTGTACGTTAATTGTCTCCCTTTACAGTTTAAATAGCGGTTGTCATCTTCCTCGGTGTAGATCTCCTCAGCAGTGTGTGTGTGAGTGTGTGTGGGTGTGTTGTGCGCTGTGTGTAAATGTGCACGTACTGAGTTTTCGATCCAGTAGGCAGTGTTGGTGGGCTGAGTAAGCAAACTTGAAGTGAGTATGCAGAGGATCTTCCTCTGAACTCAAAGAAGGGGCAGAAGCTGGGCCAGTGACACTGATGTGTTTGATTATACATTGTGTGTGTGTGTGTGTGTGTGTGTGTGTGTGTGTGTGTGTTTGAGAGAGAGAGAGAGTGGGAGAGAGAAAGGAGGGAAAGTGAGACGGGGGAGAGGACGAATGCAGGCTTGTAATTCATCATCTATGACTGTTCAGCTTCCATTACAGAGTAAACAGGCTGCCTCTGCAGAAAACCCACTCATGGGTGGTCATGGCCCCGAACCGATCCAAGCAGTCAGCGTGTGTGTGTGCTCACGTGTGTGTGTGTGTGTGTGTAAATGTGTGTAAGTGTGTGTAAGTGTGTGTGCATACAGTATCCATGCATACATGTGTGTCTGCATGCCCAACCGACCAATCCGGGGCTAATTTACTCTAATAACAGACCTGACAACACTCCAAAACTGTGATTAAAAAACATGCCTATTCTTGGAAACATGCGTGTGTGTGTGTGTGTGTGTGTGTGTGTGTGTGTCAGGTTATTTCAACAGTGCCATATGGCAAAAGGCCCGCATGAAACTTTGTTGTATCTCCACTCAACATACCAAGTGACTAAAAACCCTCCAAAAAATGAATAATGAGAAAAGTTCTTGGGTGTTATTGTCTCTGGTACAAACACTGCTGATAATAATCTTTTTTTTTTTTTTTTTTTTTTTGCTCATCAGATATAAAAAGTTTCCACTGTTACACCAATGTTTGCCAATCCATGCCTTTTCTATGACTTTCTATAGCTAATTTGGTGCCACAAACATTGTATTATTTCCTGGCTCAGGACTGTTTGTCAGCTCAGAAGAGTTACTCCAGTTTCTGCATCCGGTTTCTACTTTATTGACCAGTAGGATCAGTAAAGGAACATTATTCAAGCTGGACATGTGCAGGTTTATGTTTGAGACGTAAGTATAACTTCCGGACATTCCCCTAATGTCAACTTTAAATTAACATTTTGAACAATTTGGAGCAAGAAGCCCATCTTGGGTAATCCGTCGGTAATCTCCCAGTAACATTAGTCAGAACAAAAACACAGCCGTTTTACTGGAGGAAAAACAAAGTGATCCTTTTGAACAAACATGAATTTATCTTTGGCATTTCCCCTTTTGCTTTGTCTCCCACATTCGCTTCTCTTTCATACCGAATACAAGCGTTTCCCGCCGTAACGTCGCTTTGATTGGTCGAGACGGCTGAGTGATTTAAATAACGCACAGGATCGGACAAGACATGGAGACGCATCGGCCACGAGAAACCACGACGCTATGAAAAGACGTCCTCGCGGTCTGGGCAGAACCATTACTGGGTCGAGACCTAGACCCAGACTAACCCTGCGTTCCAATACCCATACTACCATAATTATTTGTTTAATTTGATTGGAATAATTGTTGTGATCGGTTAAAAAAGACAGTCTATGTGGTTTAGCCTCCTTGATGCTTTTCTCTAACAGACTATGCCTTGATGTAAGGCGGGCCCGTGTAATTGACTGCTCGATGATAGTTTCGGGATAACCTCTTTCTAGAAACCTGTTTTTCATGACATTGGTAATGATAATGAAGAACAATTCCTTTTCAATCTTAGAAACTGGCCAGTGGGTATATTACGTTTCAATTGACTGGGATGGTTAGAAGAAAAATGGAGGATGGTATTTCTTTCCATAGGTTTGCGGTATAGTGTAGTTTGAATTTTATTGGCTTTGTCTTTGTAAATGGTAATATCCAGAAAATTAACTGAAGTCAGACTACTTTCCACAGTAAATTTAAGATAACTGGTTAACCCATACTACCATAATATCAAATCAAATCAAATTTATTTCTATTGCCCTTTACAATAACCAAAAGGTACCCAAAGTGCTTTACAACTAAGTCATAAAAATAGTTCATAAAAGCAATACATAAAAAAAACAATACATATAATAATAATAATTAAAAAAAACAATACATAAAAACAATATGTAAGAAAAACAGAGCATAAAAACAATCAAAGGGAAAGTGCTTTGGTGCTGCAGGCTAACTTAGGCCTACCAGAGGTGCATAAAATGGAGCAGAAAAAACAATAAGTGCATCTAAAACAAAGCTACGCTACTTGTTAGTGCTATTTAGTAGGCAAAAAAAAGAATTAGTATGTCCCAATACATAGCATGTCAGATGCAGTACGCCAAGAGTACCTGGATGTTCTACTACATCCGGTCAGATTTCGCAGTATGCATGTCAGCATGCTGCTCTAACCATTCTGACCCACAATCCTTTGCACAGTGGACGTTACGTCACACTGACTGAGCTGCGTTTACAGGCCATGCCCACATACGGAAGACGACACACACACATATCGCACTCACCTCGCTCAGTGACAGCAGAAGCGACAGGAAGACAGAAGATCAGAAACATGACAGACGACAGCGCAGTATGAAACAGCACCGGCATTTTGACAACAACATTCAAATGTGGCGCTACGGACGGCGGCGGAAGTGAGCGAGAGGGTCGGAGGTCAGGGATGACATATGTAGTGTGTCCCAATAGTATGCATACGCATGCATACTGCATACTACACTACATACTTTGTAAGGGCAGCTGCAGTACATTCTAAAAGTAAAAAGTAGAAGTATGCGATTTGGAACGCAGGGTGGGAGTCCAATAATTGGTGATGCCTGCTCTACACACACACACACACACACACACACACCCTAGGAACCCCACTTAGGGTTTTTTTTTTTTTTTTGGTCAGTGTATAGCGCCTTTATGGGACGTTTAAGGGGGTTTAGAGTTGTCATTTCAAGGTGTGACAATGCGGCCATGAGGGGCCCCTTTTTCCCAAATTATTTTTTGAAAGGCCCTGAAAAACTGCCTGGTTTGTCTCTTCTGACGGTTCGCTGAAGAGGCTGGAGAAATATCGGAGCAGCATCAGGCGGAGAGAACGTTTCATTACAGGAAAGTGTGTTTGATGGTGAAGTAACGCCGCCTCTCAGCCTCCAGGTTATAAATCATTAGAGCGACGCTGAGCTGCTAACATGTGAGTGGCTGTTAACCTGCAGGCTTCAGAGCTGCAAGGACTCAGTGATAAAACAAACAAGTGTCAGAGCCTGAGGACCTCCGACTGTGCATGCACACACACACATACACATGCATGCACATACACACACACACACACACACACATACTATGCCTAGTCATCCACACAAACTATACATACAAAAACAAACCACAGACACTCAGATACAAGTACTTCAACATTTTCAAACCATAGGTGAAGACACACATAATCATACACACACACACACACACACACACACTCACAAACCAAACACACACACATACAAACCCATACATATACACTCTCACCAACCACATTCATAAAACATACTTCTGCACGTACTTATGCTCATTCACAAATCGCAGACACGCATGCAAACGGTACACAGACAAGTGCACAAGCATACGCATCAATAAGACACACACACACACACACACACACACACACACACACACACGTACACACATGCACACACACACTGCAGTGAAGGGATCCAGCTGTGCCGTGAAGGACAGATCAGGGGAGGAGACACAACACAGCTGCGTCTCAGCACTTCACATAGAAACTGACCAAACTAATGTATGTTATCACAATACACGGCTCCCAGCAGAGACCGAGACACGCATATGTGTGTGTGTGTGTGTGAGTGTGTGTGCGTGTGTGTGTGTCAGAAAGTGATATAGATGAACACTGAGGTTAGCATGCTAGCGCGATGCTAGGCGGGGCTTCCTCTGAGCAGCAGACCCTGACAGACAGGAAAACACCCCCTGAGATCAGTTACAGGGCTAATGTGTACCTGTCAGGGGCCCTAATTACACACACTCTGGCACACACACACACACACACACTGTAGCACATGGCTGCCAGCACTCCCAGTTAGCCTTAGAAATTAGCAGATGTAAGACTAAGAGTGTCCAGAGACTCCCCATTAAACGATTATAACCAATTAAAAGATTTGCACCTATTCCAGCGATTACACTAAGCCCAAATCATGCATCTGCACCGTCTCATAGTATCTTTTAGGGGTCGAAGTAAAAGTCTGTGCAAGTGCAGCCCAAGTGACATGAGGAATGACTCGGAGAGTTGAGTGTTGAGAGCGCTGGCTGTTAATTTATTGTCTATACATGATGTTAGCACCACCGTTCAAAATGTAACAGCTGTTGGCAGGGTTGGCAAGATAAATAACCTCAGGGTAATGTAAAATGTACTCCTAATATACAAACGTATCATGTTTGAATCTGTGTGATGCATGCTTTTCATCATACGCATGAACATTCGCAGCCTCGATTTCCATCAATTTGTCAAACTGCCCTCGGATAAACAAGCGAAATTCACCGTCCTGCAGATTTACGCTCTCAACAAAGGGGCACTGTTGCAGGCGCGGCTTTATTTGGGGTGTTTCCAGTGAAAATGCTTGAGGAGCAGTGGTGTGAAGAGTGTTTTCTGATCTGTCTAATCTTCTCCATGGGGGGTGAGCTGCTACTGTTGCACAACACAGTGCAGGCCTGTGTAACAGTTGAGAAAGATGGATGAATGTCCTCCTGAATACTGACGAGGTTCGTTCCAAAATGAGATATTTTACTGATAGAAAAATGTACACCCTGCCCCGGCAGAAAAGATTGCAGGCCTTCAAGTGCAGCTCTTCTTGCACAACAGCTTCTATTTGTGGCGCTGCTACAGTCCTGGTTAGTGAGGGCAACGGCTAATGTCAGCATATGTCAGATTTTCTGAACATGTTTGTCAACCAAATGCTTCATAAACGGCATCAGATCTTGCATTATTTTATTTTATTTTATTTTATTTCTTTTGAACATGTTTTATAAAGGACAACAGACAATGCAACAACAGGGCAACAGAAGAAAAGTACAAAAAAATATATATAAATAAATTCAATGCTATTTCCTACCTGGCCAGCACATGTTCAAAAGGGAGTAGGAAGAAGTTAAAAACTTATAGGATCCTACCCCTTGAGTTCCTACATATTACATATATATTGTATTATACTTAAGTAATTATCATAAAAACTGACAGTGTTGAGAAATTACATTTTTTCTCATTGTGACCATGGCTTGTGGGGACTTCTTAACTATATTGAGGGATTCAGCTGAAATATATATATATATATATATATATATATATATATATATATATATATTTTTTTTTTTTTTTTTTTTTTTTTTTTTTTTTCACATATCAGAGACAAACTTGCTATTTTCCCCCCAATGTCACAGTGCCAAAAAAGAAAGCAAAAAGTAACAAACATGGAGGAGAGCCAGGCCAGAGAATATTGATGCATGGGGAGATGGAGACGTTCAAATTCAAAATATAATCGCCTTAAGGAACAAATGAGGGGAAGTGAGACATGAGAGTGTGTGGGAGAGAGAAATCCCAATCATAAAAAATACAACTTATCAATATATCAAAAACTACATGGGTCTAACAGCTCCTTTGAGCACAGAGAGTTTTTTTTTCTTCAGTACAATTTTTTTTTTTTTTTGGTTTCAGCGGACCAGACTACTTTTTTATGCCTCATTGTCGTCTTACGTCCATAGGTTTAGTTTAGTTTAGTTTTTATGGCTCTAAAAGTCTTGGCAGCTGTCGGGCGGCAGGTGTTGGGTGGAGGCTGCACATGTACGGTGGTTTAGTGGCTGAATAAGAAGCAGCTGAGATTGTTGACAGCCTTCCTCCGCAGACACTATATATAATATTCAGAGGTTTGTCACTGCACCCTAGGGGACTGATGTCTCCGCTGTCGTATAACCCAGTTACACATGTACACACATACAGTAGCTTACAGCAGACAGGAGCGGAGGCCACCTGCTCGACCAGCTACTGAATAAAGGTGGGCCGACGCGTTGGTCTGCTTCTAAAAATAAGGGAGGCTTTCCCAACCTTGGGGCCAGGAAAACATTAAAATTTCTATTATTTATTTATGTAAAACGACTGCCAATGACTCCCGGACTGCACAGAAGTTGCTGTGAAAGCCGCACATGCCTGCCATCATATTCAGTGGCTAGACCATAAGCAGCCTGATACCTCCCCCCCTGAGAAATAACAGGCTTTTAAGCAATAAATCTACTGTGAAAACCAAGCGCACAGAGTGGGCATGATGCTGGCCATTTTAAACTTAACGTTACTCTACACAAGAGTAAGTAAAGCCCAGCTATCCTGCTGTTGTGTACTGAGATGTCCATCATAAAAACATGAGGAATCAGATTTTTGTATGAAACTATTAATTTTCTATCATATTTTGTGCTAATTGCCATTTAATTTCCAAACTTCTACACAAAACCACCAGACTTTTAGCTGCTCATCATTTTTGAAGCTTAAAATCCCAGCCACCTCAACAATGATTTGTGCTTTTTATTGCAAATTGTTGTAAATGTGAAGCTCCTCTGCACAGACCCTGGATGTGCTGGTGAGGCAACAGCTGCAGACAGTAGACCCTGTTAGCATGTAGCCTTTTACCATGTTTGCACCAGACACACACAGTGAAACTGGTGTGTATCGTCTCATCTGAATTATAAGAGAGAAAGACGACGTGACATAACATGTAAGAAGACATGCATTTCAAATACAAATGATGCAAAGTATAAATGAGACAGCTTTAGGTTAAGGTTATTTTCCTCTGCTGTTTAAATTGTTCATATTTCTATTTTTTTATATTCCTTGTTTATAGTGTTTGTATTGCTTACTGCTATTTATCATTTGTGTATACTGTATATTTCTTCTAAATTTGCATAATGACCTACATCTGTGCACATTTTATACACCTATGCACAAGGTTTTTTGCACATTGTTTCTTGCACACTGTTGTACCTATATCTCTAGTGTGTTAGATCTTATTCTTTATTTTTTATTTATTTAATCTTTTAATCTGTGGATACTGCTGAAAAACTGTGAATTTCCTTCGGGATGAATAAAGTATCTATCTATCTATCTATCTAGCTTTGGAGTTGCTCTAAGGTTTATTTTTTTCACTTTGATGGAGCCACGCTAACGATTCCCATAGACTTCAAGTCTTTATGCTAAGCTAACACAAAATACTGCCCATAGGAACTGAACCACTGGACCCACACAGGTAAAAGTGGAATTTTGGCCATAAACACTGAATATTCCTTTAACAGGAAAATCAGTCCTTCAACCACGTGCGTCTCATCTCAGCATCCCCAACTCCTGCTCTCCTGTCCTCTCTGCCCCATTTTCCTCACCTCCTCCCTCTCAACTTGTTTTCAACCTCCGTCTCCACCCCTCCTCTTCCTCCTCCTCCTCCTCCTCCTCCTCCTCTGCTCCCTCCTTTTCTCCCAGTGAGATCGTGTCCCCTACATGTCTAAGCCTGTGCTCACTGGTGTTTGATGTCAGTTAATTTGCTGCGGTGTTGACAGGCGGATGGCCGCTCAGCACAGCATATGTGTGTGTGTGCGTGTGTGTGTGTGTGTGTTTGTGTGTGTGTACACGTAAGAATGCATGTGAGAGAGAAAAAACAGATGGACACCGAGCAAAAGAGTGAGTTCATATTTGTGTTTCAGTATTCTGAGTGAATGAATGTATTCATACAGTATATTATACCATAACAATAGTGTGTGTGTGTGTGTGTGTGTGTAGGAGCATGTGCGTGCGTGTGTGTGTGTGTGCATGCATGTGTGTGTGCGTAGGTTCCCAAGCCGTTCTCTGTGGTGTAATTGCTGCGTCTGAATCCGCTGCCCTGGATTACCGCAATTTACTCCCCCGGGAGTGCCGAGCACTGTGGGAAAACCGTAAGCGAGTGCATGTGTGTGTAAGCGTGTTTGTGTGTGCGTGTTTCAGCTCTGTGGGAAAAGTGTGCTCGTTCAGGAGTCGGGTACAATACAGCCTTTTCTCCAGCATGCACGTCTGAGGAATCATATGAAACTCGCTGACCACAGGCTGGTGGTGTCCGGAGGCGCGCGGGAGCCTCTACCTGTCTGTGCCCATGAATGCAGCTCGGCTCATTTAGTGCCGGCGGCCGCTCCACCAGGGACGGGGCCGCACATTCATGCCCCTCTTTATCAATCACACAGTTAAAGGTGATGCAGCAGATTACAGGGAGGCCGTCTTAAAGGACCGCACCGTTCCCATTCTCACTCCTCGTCAGCAGTCATGGTTGTATCACAAATATCATCAGGCTTCGGTGGCTTAACCCCTTACTGCCTGAATTTATTTACAATTATCTACAAAAATAAATTGTTTGTGTTTTTGCCTTCAAGCAGATGCTAAATTATTGGTGGTAGAGTGCTTCCAATACAGTTCTTGGTATGTGTGAAATATGCTTCAACAGCATCAGTGGGATACATACACCGCCTCGGCTGCATTAAGACTGGAAGTGGTTTGAGGTGAATTCGCGACAATAGTCTACAAGGGGTTAAAGTCCCCATGAAATGACCTCACATGACTTCCTCCTCCATTAAGTATCTTCAGTAGTGACGTCATCCTGCACTCCTGGGTGTCAGCTGCACCTGGAGCTTTGGGGAATGTAAAACTGTTTTTAAGAAATAAGCCTAACCGCCAGCCGCGAGTTTTCATTTCCTAACATGGTGACGGAATGAAATGACTTTCCAAAGTGTAAAACACTCCGTCACCGTCCTAGGAAAACCATTGCTCTTCATCGTCATCCTCTCCCTCAGTGCTCGCCAGCAGGTGAAAGCCGACCACAGACCATCACTCTCGTTGTGGAACGATCTTTGTCCGCTTGGCATTTTGCCTCCATAGATACTATGCATTTCTGTATATACTTGGGGTGTACAGCCATTGCACTATTTGGATTCGGGTTCGGATTCGGGCTTTTAAAAAAAAACTTTGGATTCGTTATTCGGATTCGGGAAGAAACCGGAAGTGGGCGCACTAGGACTTCCGCTGAGCTAGAGTACAACAAGAGTACAACAATTAACGTTATTTAACGTTAGTTAATGCCGTAATGGTTAATTAACTGTTAGTTAATGATTATTATGGCATTTACTAATGTTAATAATATCTACAGTAACCCTTAAATAACATATACATTAATACCTTAGCATGAACAGCATTAGTACATGATTCTTAGACACATTAGTTAATGGTCAATTAACTGTTACTTAATGTTTATTACCTGTTACTTAATGTTTATTATGGCATTAACTAACGGTAATTGTACTCTTATTGTAAAGTGTTACCAAATAATTTAATCGTGCGGCTCTTCTAGACTTTCCAAGCGTAATCGGACTGAATGGATCAAATTCTGCTGGTGAAACGAGTCGCTTCGCGGGGGTTGTGACACTCAAAAAAATGTATCCACTGTTTTATAGCCGCTTCTTTTCCCGTTATTGTCTATGAGAAAAATGCTTTTTGGGCCACAGTGCATCACGTGATGCTGCAGTTCCACGTTTGGCCACTATGTAAAATTGGCTTCTACGGGCGGCACTGTTCTTGGGGGCTGGGCTCTACTGAATAACGTTTTTTTTTCTTTAGGAAAAAAGAAATTTTGGACAGAAAAACTATTCGGGATCAAAGCATTATTTGTGTACTTCCGAATATCATATTCGGGTTCGGGTACATACCTAGTATATACTATATTTCACTAGACTCCAGAGACCATACCATGCTCTGCTTACTGTTAGATTAGACTTTAGACTTTAGATTAGATTAGATTAGACTGATCATATTCACACTGTAAATACTGTACTATAGATAATATACATATATTCATATACGCTGCACTGCACTGTCCTGTTTTTTTGCACCTATGGTTAGATGCTAAACTGCATTTCGTTGTCTTAGTACTTTGTGCAGTCACAATAAAGCTGAATCTAATCTAATCTAATCTAATCTATATTTCCTTTTTTCAGTTCCTCATCCATGATTTTCATCACTTCCCATTGGATGTTGTGCTATCAATCTGGCACCGTGTTGCGCTGTGATTGGCTGGGAGCTACACACCCGCTGCCCAAAGGCCGACGCTCAGAAGAGTCCCAGAGAGGGTGGGGTCTCTGCAGACACACACACCAACACACACTGCTAGTGGCTCAGAGGGGATCACTGACAGGGATTATCTTTGTATGAGTCAATATGTTGTTGTTGTTTTTTAGGAAAATCCTGCTCTCACCAGCGCACTTGGGAGTTAAAAAAAGAGATTTGAGCTTTGGACAACACATTTGGTATTAATGCCCAAATTTTAAGTGATTATATTGGAGTAAACAGTAATTTTAGCAAACATGCGACCTGGCCAAGTATTCATAAAATGGAATTATCTGTGTGCAGCAACTTTCAAGTCTCATGGAGCTGTTTTTCCACTTTATTTTAAACATGAATCAGAGTGAGATGCCTATACGATGATGTGTACAATCACAATAAACAAATGAGGCCATGAGTAAAACAACCCCGTGCAGCATTTCCCATAAATCCCACTACATCCCGTTCAATACGGCAGTACGGAGCAGATTTCCCAGCAACTTCAAACCCTGGATGTGAAATGCGGTGTCGAGGAGCTGCCAATCTTCTTGGCGGTGGTCGTGTTTGTGTTTGGTGATTATGCTAATGTCCCTGCATTAATGCGCCGATGATTTAGTGATGTTGAAATGCTACAAGTCACATATTTAAATATCCACCGAGGTTGTGGCAGTTTCAATAAGCGTACAACTTTGCATGCTGGCAACAATATTCTGAATCATATTGTGTAATTTATAGCACCGAGGGCGCTTTGCCAGGCTAACAGCGACCCAAAGCCAAACACTGGAGCTCTTAGTTCGTCTCGCACATTTACTGGACTGATATCCTGAGTGTGTGTCTCCCTCGGAGTCCATTCTCAATCGTACTCGGTACCAAAAGTCTTCAGGAATCAGCTCCGTTTTAAGCCCCTTTGACCCGATTTTAAAGAGATACAATGGTGGAAAAAAGGTTTCGGACCCCCCATGCATTTGTGAGATATTGCATTAACAAATCACTCTTAGGTCTTCAAGTGCAATTTCTTTTAGTACAGTCACAGCCAAAATACTAAACAAATCCTAAAAAAGCCATTAAAAACTTAAAATTGATTGGTTCCATAAAAATACATAAGAAATTTTGAGTATTGGGCCATTTTGGTACCAGTGATGAAGGTCGTTCTTTTTATTAAAAGACACAATTTTTGTTGCCGGGCTTGGTGTCTATATAAAGCCAGCACATTTGAAAGTTCTTCAGACACAAAAATGGCTAAAACAAGGAACCTAATGCAGGAAACACGCCTGAAGATAAAGATTCAACTGTCAAGAATTTAGTTTTGTTAGTTTTTCTTGTAAACAATAAACAAAAATATATATAATTTGTATTTGTTTGTATCTGTCTAATGCAGCCACACCTTTTGAAACACCAAAAAGATTTTTCCACAAATATTTCATGATAATATTTGAGATTGTGAGATTGTGTAAAATTTTAAGGGTGTCCGAAAACTTTTTTCCACCACTGCATATCCTGGATAATCGTCCAGGAGTCAGGAGCCATCTCGTCAGCCGTAGCTGTAAAGGGACATTACAAACACTTATGCTCTTATTGAGATCTGGAACAAAAGAAGGGGCATCATCAGTATCCGTGGTCTCCTCTGCATCTCACACATCATCACATAGTGTCCGAACTTTGTGCTTGATAATTATTGATCTGTCTGCAGGATAGCTCCCATTTCCTTTGGCCGGCCAGTGAGGAGAGGAAAGTTCATGCTGTATTTCATATTTGCATGATCCACCACAGAGAAAACTGCATGACGGCCCAGCTACACCGCAGCAGCGTGTCCAGCATAAAGATCCTCCCAGGTCCAATTCTCAACGTGCTCAATTTATTATTTGAATGGGAAAATAAATGATCAATGAAAAGTGGCACGGCTTTTCCATCAATTATCTGACACTATATAAGAACTAAATAGACCGGTGTAAGCTACAAGGTGTTATTTAACAGAAATAAAGTTCAAAAGCAGATTATCATGATAACATCCCTTTCCGTATGTGTGTTTTAACCAAGATCCCTCATGTTTTCGTCCATTTCTCTCTACAAACTTAGTGAATTCATTCTTTTCCTGAATTTAACAGTTGATTGTGGTCTTCAACTGTTATTTAATGTAAGGTACAGAGTCTTCCTTCCTGCACCTCCTGTGTAGCCTGTCAGTCATGCACTCAGAAATATGCTACCAGTGTGATTTAAGGGGATGTATTTCTGCAAGATGGAAGATGTTGAAGCTGTCTTCGAGTTCATGATTATTTACTGTACGGCTGTGATGCTGCTTTTGATTTTGAAGAGGAGACATGTGGGGGGAGAAAATGAGATTGAAGACACTAGAGAAGCAACAGCTGAGAAGAGGAAACTCTTCATGTGATCATGATCAGCTGTGGCATGGTGTGCAAACAGAGACAAATGGTGTGTTTTTCTCTTGATTACTAACCAATAATCTCATCATAAAAAAAAAAAAAAAAAAAAAAAAAAAAAAGATCTCTTAGTAATTTATGTTTGTGGCTGCTTGCTCCTGATTTTTCATTCCGTTTGTGTCATATCTTTGGCCAATCTGGGATTTTCAGCACCAAAACTCCACCGTGACGGCTCCCAGGGACTTGCAGACGAATTACCTCAGTTGCAGGGAACATTTTTGGAATCGGGAACTCAACACAAGGCAAAAAGAGGGACTGCACTGCAAAAAGTCAAATCTTACCAAGATTATTTGTCTTATTTCAAGTCAAAATGTCTTATTTCTAGTCAAAATATCTCATTACACTTAAAATAAGACATGATCACCTCAGACGTAACTTGTTTTTAGACAATTTTCACCTGTTTCAAGTGAAAATTTACTTGAAACAAGTTAAAATTTGCTAGAAACAAGAAACATATTTTGCCAATGGAACAAGCAAATCTTTACTTGTTCACTTGTGTCACAAGAAAAAATTTGCTATATGTTTCTTGTTTCTAGCAAATTTTCACTTGAAACAGGTGAAAATTGTCTAAAGACAAGTTATTTCTGAGCTGATCATGTCTTATTTTAAGTGTAATGAGATATTTTGACTAGAAATAAGACATTTTGACTTGAAATAAGACAAATCATCTTGGTAAGATTTTGACTTTTTGCAGTGTGGTTCCCTTCGTGGAAATGGGGGTAAAGGCTCCTGCTTTTTTATGCTCACACTTCATGCTGCTAAGTTTAGATACTTTGGAGCACGCCGTCGTATCAGCGCAGATCCAACATGAGAAAGTTTACTGGCCTGGTTGGGTCTCCTTTGCCCTCGTTTGAGTTCGTCTGGTTCTCCTGCTCGGGGTAATGATGGACAGATATGTGGTGATAGCGCCTGAAAGGATTTTTGTGAATGGGGCTGAGTGTCTTTTTGGCACTGTGTGTGTGTGTGTGTGTGTGTGTGTGTGTGTGACCGGGCTTTTAGTCCCAGCTGCCCATTTGTATCAGAGCTGTAAATTTCAAGTGAAAATAAAGAACAACGGCTCTGAACCCAACAGGACAAGGTCATAAAATCCCGGTGTAGAGTGGACACTAAAGACGATGGAGAGACACTTTGACCCCACTAAACCTGCCATCTCGCTCCCTCTCTCTGTCTCCCACACACACACACACACACACACACACACACTGCAATTGTCCCCTGGGATTCCCGCCGCTGTAGCCAGGTAACCGAGGCCTGGCGGGTGTGTGTAGTCAGGGTGTGCCTCGGCCGTCCATAAGGCCAGATGTGTTTTACGAGATTTGGGCAAAGCCGTATCTTTGTTTTCCCGTCCAAGCGGCATGTCGGTCATTGGAGCAGAGGTAACCGATGGTGACGACCGCATTCCTGTTCATCCGTCACCCATTGAAGGTTAACGGGAACATGACGGCACTGACATTTCAGGTGAGCACAAATAGGCCACTCATTACGTTACATTAGATTATATTAGAGTAGCTTAGATTAGACTTGAATTACTCTCTTGGGTAAATTGAGTCTTTTCAGCAGCATTTAATAGGACAAGATTCAAGATTTTATTCGTCACATGCATGATGTACGGGTACAGCAGCAGTGAAATGCAATTGCAACAACTCCAGCACTGTGCAAGTAAAAAATAGGTAAGAATAAAATAGATTTAAAAAAAAAATAAAAATAAAATAGAAAGTATATATAACACTCCTATATACAACATACAACCTATGTACAATATACAACAATATACAATAAGTCCAAATAAGTACAACAGGAAATAAGGATTAAACAGGTATTATTAAACATATAGAAATCACACACATACATAAACTTAAGGCTGAAATATGGAAAATCTGACAAATATAATATTTTTCAGTACACTGTGTAGGAGAAACTGTGTAAATTCGCAGCAGAAATACAGGTTGTTCCCTGTAAAAAAAAAAAAAAAAAAAAAAAAAAAAAAAAGAATTACTTTGTGTATCCTTATATATATAAAAAAATATTTCCAGGTATAAATGAAGACATTAAGTGGAATTTTCACTGAAAATGTCCCAGTGAAAAAGAAAACATCTTTGATTTGTTGCTCCTTCCCTGTGACTTTTGCAACGCCCCTACCCAGAGGCCTTTAGTCAGTTTGTCTCTTGACGTGTTTTCCTGTAAATTCCTGTAAATGTGTTGCGCTTGGCTGCCGAAGTGTCTCCGATTTTAAGTCTTACTGTGGCATCGAACCTAAAATCCCCAGGTCTGATTTTCACAAAGTGGAATTTTTCATTTGTTGAATTCAAAGTGTCACATTAATGTGAGAAAAAAAAAATCTGATTTAATCACCGTAACCTTTAGTAGGATGAACGTCTTTCTGCAGAGAGAAAGGATCTGATTTTCTCTCTCACTCTCTCTTTCTCATACTTTGTGTTATTCTCAACATGAGCAATCTCCCACAGCATCAGGGCGATCCAAACGCTCCACATCAGGTCAGAGATACGATCTATTGGGTTTTAACGAACTGTGCGGATTCACGCTGGGTCCGACCTGTTTTGTGAAAAGGCCTTTATACATAAATTGGATGTTATTTCAGTGACTTGGTGGTAATTTGGATGTCGGTCGGCGAGTGAGTCAGCCTGTCCTGTGGTGTCGGCTCTCTCTCGCCCCATGGGAAAGTCGCCTTGCTGGCAGTTCCTCTCCATTTATCTTCCCCCTTTGGTCCGGCTTCCTCCGCTCGGAGCCGCCATCTTGTCCAAACAGCCCAAGACCCCCGCTGGGTCTGGATCATCAGTACCTGTGCAAGCCAATCATAATGTGTGTGTGTGTGTGTGTGTGTGTGAAAAGCAGGCCAAGCCATCTGTGTGCCCATGCTGAGCTTTCAAACCCTGTGGCGCCTTCTCCTAATGGATTCGTTTAAAAGGACCTCGACAAACACAGGAGCATAAAGGCTGCTGCTGCCTGTGAACGCAACTCCGAATGTTTCCCAAACCTCCCTGGACTCCCAAGCCGAGCATTTGTGTGAGTGTGTGTGTGTGTGTGTGTTTCTGTATGAATTTGTTTTCAGTGTGTGTTTCCCAGGCCATAGCTCTCTGTTATATGTCCAGTTACTACGTCGGGCACACACACACACACACACAGGCTCCCTGCAGCCGCCAGGTAAACATCACACTCATTCACTCCCTCACACCTCCACGTGCACAAACACACACCACACACTGTTCACATGCTAATGTCAGCTGCTTCCACCCATAAATGATGAGGCCGTTAGTTCTGAAACAATATGTGTGTTTTAAAGCAGCATTCTCATGTTGTTGTTTTTTTTTTTTTTTTAATGTTGTCTAATGTTGGTGGATATAGCTTAAATTACTACTGTGTTACTTTAATCAACATAAATAGCAAAAGTTACTAATATCAGTGATTACTGTAAAGCATTTCTAAGGTGGAATAAGTCAGGGATGAGCAACAAGTAGGTGTGTGTTAAATGGTTTTGATGGTTCACCTCCACAAAGCACCTTAAAACCATTAAACGCTCACCTGCAATTTGATTTTTTATCCGGCTCCTAAATAATAACTTGTGCAATATATGAGAGATGTGTGCGGAGAGTGAGTCTGCTGTATTTTTTTTATTTTTTTATTTATTTTTTTTTAGTGTGCTGTATTTTATTGCTTTTATACTGTGGGCTTTTATACATGTTGCTTTTATATTTTCTTATTTTATTTTATTTCTTCATGGTTTTTATATTTATTGTTTTTATATTTATTTCTACTCTTTGCACTTTGGTAAGGGCATCCTGAACCAATCTCGTTGTAACTTGGGTACAATGACAATAAAGCTATTTGATTGATTTGATTTTCCCACTTACTGGACAGAGGAGGTAAAAATAAAATAAAATAAAAAATATCCAGTGGTGTGTTGTCCTCCGTTCATGAGTTTATCAAGTCAATAATTCAGCTGTGATGCTGCAGTTTATAACAAGTAAGCTTTCACAGCTGTGTTTTAAAATGTTGCTATGGTTACACATTGGGTGGTGGGGGAATTTATAACGGCTATTAAAGTTACATGATTTTAACGCGCACTTGCCCGGCCAATCAGAAAAGAGCATTCACCCAGAGCACGGTATAAAATAGGAAATAATGACTCGATTTGAATTGCATGTGAATGTTTGCAAAGTGCCTCACATGATAAAAATAATAAACATGATAAAGTGATTTAAGTGAGGATCCGCAAGACAAAGCTGTACAAAAAAAAAAAAAAAAAAAAAATGGAATAAGAATGTAATGTGGTGGTTGAGTCTCACCTTCAGGCCAGGTCACTGATAAATTATCATTTTATTTAATTATTTTTAATTTAATTATTATTTTATTTAATTATTTATTTAATTATTTAATTAAATTATTCATTTTATTTATTTATTTATTTATTTATTTTTTTTAAGGTTCTCACTGAAACCAAGCTTGCCGTTTTTCATAGCGCACCTTCAAAAATAAAAATCATTCCACACCATGAACGGCAAAACTGACCAAGAAACACATAACACATGCGGGGTGCGTGAAAAAAAACAAAAAAAAAACCATAAATAAATAAAATAAAAATTAAAAAGCAATGAAAAATGTAACGAAAAAAATGTCACTTTCTCCTCCGCTCTTTACCTCCTCTCCTCTCCTCTCCTCTCCTCTCCTCTCCTCTCCTCAGGTTGGACTCGGTAACCTCTCAGTTCATTAGTGTTATTTATCATCGCCGGATTCTGCAATCAGTCTCTCTGCACACCAGCACTCGCCAAGCAACACATCAAGCAACAAGTCGAGGCTTGAGAGAGAACGAGTGTGTGTGTGAGCGAAAGAACGGAGTGATAAAATATAATGACACCTCTATTTGGTAACGGGAATTAACGGCCGTCTAGTTCAGATTATTCCTTCGCTCCCGAAAGGCTCGCGTTTAACTCCCCAATCAGGACAAGTTACGTCCCGTTAGATCGTACGTCCCAGCGTGCAAAGATCTGCCCGTCGTACCTGCAACATGCTTGTCTATCTGCGCATGTGTGTGTCTGTGTGTGTGTGTGTGTGTGCCTGTATCTCATTGCAACTGTCAGGAAACAAATAAGTTATTTGCTAGTTTACTGCCAACAGAAACATTCCTCTCGGCCTCCACACATCATCCTGTTACAGCACACGGCCTGTCAGGAAAAACCCAGTCAGAGGGCGAAGGTATCATGTGAGTGCAGGTGATACCGCGCCGCAACACCTCACGGTTCACACTCGCCGAGCGCTTTAAGGTGTACTGAGTGATGGATGACCTTAATCTGCCTCAAAAAAATAATAATAAAAAAAAGACATGTTGGAGCTGCCACAACAGCAGCTGCGGTTCCATAAAAACGTCTGAAATAATTGCAAAATGGATAATTAAATGGCATACAAAAAAAACAAAACAAAGTAAGATGCGCTTTCATTACATCTGTTTAAGTGAATAAAACGACTTTGTTATCGTCATCTGACTGTTGCTCCTGGCAATTTGTGGAGCTACATGGCTGGGGCTAATTTTGCAGAATCGCTTTTCACATTATCTTGTGTAAAATTACCGTTATATTGTTTGCATGAAGGAGACAAAGAACTGTCTTGGTCTCCTCGTCTGTACACCTCTACATGTCGATGTTACCGCCTTACACCGTGACAGCCAGCTCTGTCTGAGGTCAGAGGTCAAACAGCAACTGGTCATGTGATTAAAAATTATGCGCATATCCTGTTTTTCTCAGCAAATGCATTTTTCATCGAAAATTATCACAAGTATATAAACTTTAAGTCACATTTTTACCATTTAAATAAAGCATTTTTTACTCGGTTTCACAAAAAGCTCATTAAAAAAGGGCTGATGGAGAAATGTTGGCATTTTACGTGCTCATTTGAGTATTTAACATGAACAAATATTAACATGCGTGTATGAGTAGCACCTACTGTATTCACATGAGCTCTTCTTTTGTTCATATTCAATTCTTTCCTGCTGAAGGAAACATTTTCTCTGAGGGAGATCAAAACAATTTCATCTAATCCAAAATGATCTAATCTAATCAAAATCAATTTAAGATAATCTAATGTGCAAAAAAATGTGCTCAGAAGTGCTAAAGTTGAGCTCAAACAGGATTAGTGTGTCATCAAATCAAATTGAATCAAACTGAATCAAATCAGCAGTCGTTCAAATTTGAGCGAAAACAGTAAAGACGTTTGTAAGTCTGAATGCCAGCCTTCCCTCCCGGTGATGTCATCAGTCTCGGGAATAAGAGCCAATCAGGCGTGCTCATGCCATCGCCAGAGAATATCTGTCGCTTCCTGTTTCTTGTCCGATCGGCCGGGCAAGAAAACAAAAATAGGAAAAGGAGAGAAAAGCGAATAAAAAGACAAAAGTTAATGTGTTAGACTGTTCACTTCTCTCTGTGTCTCTGTCTGCTTCATCTGACAATAACCAGCATCCCCCCCCCCCCCCCCCCCCCACCACATGGACACACACACACACACACACACACACACACACACACTCCCCTGGCGCATATTTCAGTCTTGATGGACAAATTGGGTTGTGAGCCCCAGACTGGAGGGGTTAACAGACCTCAGTGGGGGGAAGGTACTAAAACACTGCTCTGTTTCCACACAGCCCCCAGGAGGGCCGCTATCCAGCCACACACACACACACACACACACACACACACACACACAGAGTCAAAGCCTCCTTCCTCCTTCATTGCGTAAAGTTTCGATCAGTCACCACTATGATTTGATACCAAAGTTTCATTTAAGTGTGTGAACACAGCATCGATCTGCAGTGTTTAGAAATGTGGTTTACTGTCACTGAAGTCATTTATCACTGAGAATGTACACTTTTATACACACTCCCTCTCACCTGGCTCAGTGTTTTCTTGTCTTGTCTATCAAATGTAATCACTTACGAGCAAAAAGTTGCTGTTTTTTTTTTCTGTTGAGCTTTTAATTTAATCTCAGAGATATATTAAGGCAAATCAGAAAGTTTCAGGGAATACAAAACCATGCAGTAATGCAATATACAGTAGAAAGCTGCAAAGATGAACGATGATGTGGAGTGAGACCACATCCAAAAATCTGACCGCCGCTGGAGCAAAAGACCTTCCGAGGCGGTCAGGAGGACACCGAGGCATCACTGGATGAGCATCTGAGTTTGTTTACAACACTGTGCAACGGACGGCCTGTAACCCCATCACTCAATTAGCCATTTATAGCCACATATAGCATAACACAGCATGCATTTATCAAGAACGGCACTGAAACTCACCCACAGGTGGATCTGTACAAAGTTCTGTCTTCTCCTGCTGGTGGACACTAGACCGAATGTCACTGTCGGTGTTTGTGCATCCAATCTGCATGAGCTGGAGCACAGTTTGTCTCTTTTGACCTGATGTGCTTCGTTGTTGAGAAGTTGCTCTTGCAGAGGCAAGTGCTGCCAAACATGTCATGCAAAATTCCTGAGGATTAAAGAGCAGGACTTGGTTCAAACTGCAACACCGAGGCTTCCTCACTGACAACAGCGGAGAAGGGGGAGGGTCAGCGAATAAAGGAGTTTGTGGCTGCATGGAGTGAAAATCATGAGTTCAGTGTTTCATTCAATGTTTTCTCACATTCTGGGAGCCCTTTTGGACATCTCACAGGTGGGGAAAGGTGTGCCAAAATTTGCATGGCTGGATGAGAGGCCTTCTTTGAACAGGGATCGTTTAAACTGAAATGCATTCATGAGTGCATGAAGATCTGACACAGTTTGGCCTCTTCCCTGCAGCTGCATGTTCAGGTGATGCAGGGCAGTAAGCACTTGTATCTCATTGAACGCTGCCCTCCAAGAACACGGGGATTTCAATGCACAGTGCCCAAAACCTCTCCAAGCACTTCCCACGGCTCACTCATCTGATCTCAGTCTCTTCATCCAAAAAGGCTGCAAATGTCTTATGATTGAGAGACCATTTCCCCCCTCCGATGAGATCAGGAACCTCGGTCACTAAATCAAAACATCCCCTGAAGTTCATTGTCTTGGCACAGACGGCCTCCTGTAAAAATATAGTGAAGACCACAAACCTCTCTCTTACAGTTAAAAAAAAAAAGTAATTTATAAGATTATGTGGGAATCACCGATCAGAAACATGTTTCAGCCTCTGCCTTCTTCAGGATGTGAGCCCTGTCAAGACGGCACAGGTAAAGCTGCGTGCAATCGACATTTAGCAGCCATCCAATCAGGAGC
>NC_043984.1:31908014-31950514 GCF_902150065.1 Myripristis murdjan
TCGGGAAATTGCCTTTAATGTTTATGGTGTTATTTTATAGATATTATAATGCATTTTGCAATTATAGCAATGCTGTTGGACTTTAAAAGCAACATATATGGATTTTTATGGGCATACACTGCAAAAAGTCAAAATCTTACCAAGATTATTTGTCTTATTTCAAGTAAAAATGTCTTATTTCTAGTCAAAATATCTCATTACACTTAAAATAAGACATGATCAGCTCAGAAATTACTTGTCTTTAGACAATTTTCACTTGTTTCAAGTGAAAATCTACTTGAAACAAGTGAAAATTAGCTTGAAACAAGAAACAAATTTTGGCAACGGAACAAGCAAATTTTTACTTGTGACACAAGTGAACAAGTAAAAATTTACTTGTTCCATTGACAAGATTTGTAAGATTTTGACTTGTTGCAGTGTATTTTGAGTTCTGGTATTGGGCTGATTTTTGGGCCCTTTTTATACCCGGTTGGGCGGGTTTTGGGCTGGTTTTGAGTTGCTGTTTGGCTGCTTTTGTCTCACAGACCTGGCAACCCTGGCGCTCACTCGCTGCTGTTTAGAGGACACAATGTTGGATCCAAACTTTCAGTTCATGAGTTCTTGTACAGGCGGAGACGTTTCCACACTCTACACCATCAGTTTGATGTGGGCAAACAGGGTGAACCTACAGCGTCTCATCACGGGGGAGCGGGACGCTTCTCCTCACTTCTCTTTTACAGCCCCACTTTGTGATGCAGCCTGACAGGACAGCTGCATCTTTACATAAAAATCAGGCCGAGTGCAACTTAAAAGAACAGGAAAAAGTGTTCATTTGTAATGATTCCCATTAGCTGAAAAAGGTCAGTAATCAGCTCATGGGGGCCGCCCAGTCTCAACGCAGACCTCATAAATGACATTTGTACCTTCATATCGGCTTGATTCTCTGTTTGTAGTTACTGCGTTATTCTGTTTCCGCAATATTTTCAGTCTTTTTATCAGTAGAAGCAATTGCTAATGCCCCTGTTCCACCAAAAAGAACCTGGTGCTAGTTCGGTGCTGGTGCTAGAGCCGGTGCTTAACTGGTTCCAACAAAGAACTGGTTTGCCTTTCCATCGGCCAAGAACCAAGCGGAGCCAAGTCAGAGCCACGTCATGACGTCAGCGGAAAACGTGATGACGTGGGTGTGCGAGACGCTTGTTCGGAATCACAACAACAAACATGGACGACAAACGCAAGTACTGCTCGTGTCTTTACAAGCCTACATTGCGATCCAGAGGCGAAAAACGCTTTTATCGCCGGCTACCCATCATTTTCATGGTTGGAACGAACGGTGACTATGTTTAGCTATACGTTTAGAGCGTTCGCTGCTCCCGTTTGGGTCTGTAACCCCACCCACCAATGACGTGGTGGGTCGCGTCGTCGGTTCTTTCTCTGGCCCCCGTTTAGCCCCTGCTCGAAGTTGGTGCTTGCCTGGAACCGATTTGGAACCAGTTTGGCCCGTGCTTGGTCGGTGGAAAACCAAAGAACTGGTGCTCAGTCAGGCACTGGCTCCGAACCAGCCCTGGAACCTCTTTGGTGGAAAAGGGGTATAAGAGGTTGCTAAGGACAAGCTAAACACTCGGGCGCAGATAATTTATGTCGCCCGCCGCCTGCAGGACTCTGACAGCAGACGCACGCAAACTCACACTCCACTACTACTACATTGTGGTCGAATACTCAGCTGGGGAAAGATTATAATGTCGTGATACTGTTAAGAAACACAGAGGTGTAGGTTGTCAAGTGCTCACTTTTAGCTGACTGAACTCAACTTGAACAACATTTACAGAAATCAAATAACCCAGAAACAACAGACAGACGTATACATGGGATTAAAAACTGGATTTTAAATAGGCTACACTGAACACAGACTGTGAAAGGGGCGTTTGTGTGAAAAGCTTTTCATTTTAACATCCAGAAATCACATGTGGAACTGTAAGGACACTGCTAAGTCAGAATTTATTATGTCACTTATTTGGACTACAGTGCACAGGCTATAGGTTTTATTAAAGATTTTATATTATCCTGGTTTTCAGAATTGATCTTTACATATCATAAAACTCTGATCTTGTAGATTTGGTTATTCTTTGTTTTTTAAACCTAAAGGAGTTTAACCTTTCAACCTTTGACACACCTTAGCTTCACAGTTTTGAGTCTGACATGGAAGCTATGATGCTCTAAATATACCGTATATTTTGATTTATTTCATGTCATAGGAATTAATCCCAGCCTTAAAAAGGCAGTCAGCTCTGCAAATAGAGAGCTTGTCCACCTGAGTTTGGGGTTTGGGGTTTACTGTCCTCTGCTTCGTTGTCGTATTTGGACACAAGCTTTGTTTTCCTCACGTGTGTGTTGTTGTCCCAAAGGTCAAGCCTTAGCTGTTACCAAAGGAAGAAAAGTCGCAAATCCTCAATTACGGGATGGCACACAATGTTTCTACCTGACAACACTGTCGTCCGTGGTGATGGAATTCCAGTGTGTGTGTGTGTGTGTGTGTGTGTGTGTGTGTGTGCGTGTGTGTGGATGCCACCCCAAACGGTTTACCTTCCCATGGCTGAAGACAAGCCGTCATTTAGGGTTTTAACGTGTCAGCGCTAAATCCCGCCTGACACCCGCACGCACGATCGCTCGCCTGACTCCGCTCGCCGTCGGTGTGTGTTGCGCTATATTTCATGTCCGTGTTTATCTCGCCGTAAAGATCTCTATAACTAATATAATCTTTGCTGGAATGGAGTCTTGCCTCAGTGTTCTAGTTTCTACACGCTCCAAACTACTGACAGCATTCAAGGAATTTTGGACAGAGTTCCTCTACCTGCATTTTTCCATCCTCGCTCTCCTTTAAAGGGATCAGAAACTCGCTGATGTTCGCTGATAGAAAATTTAAAAAAAAAAGGGGCATCACCTTCACATGAGTGTCTACCTGTGAATATTTCATACACGACATGAACAACTCTGCTTTTCCTGAGGGTAAAAATCAAAAAGTAGATGACGTCACGGCCATCACTTTTGTGCTTGATTTGTTTCAGACTGATTGATTTAGGGTGCGACATTTGAAAAATCGTCACATTGACGGCAGAAATTATTCCAATTAAGGTCGTTTCACACCATATCTGATATCATACTTAATATTTTTGTTAAGAAAAGATGCACATCTGTGACCTCTGGCACACTGGGCGAGTTGTGCTGAGATGATGCGCTATATATTTTTTTTTATTCGAGTCGGTTTGATTTCTGTGTTCCGTGCTCCATATAGTGTCGCAATTGTTGGTTGCATTACACCGAATATCCCCCCCATTTGCTCTATTTCATCTATTTTTATTTGGTGTATCTATTACTGTTTACTTCTGCAGCGATCCAGTGTTCCCGTGTGGATCATTCAAGTTTCATCTTATCTAATCTTATCTCAGACGTGATAGCACAACAGGGTAATTTTACAGAAACTGCAGTGCATTTTGTATTACTTGGAAATAAAACTAGTTCAGGCACAGGTTCTGGTAGGCGATAGTATTTCCCAAAGTAACTTCCAGTCAGTTGTGCAGCTGCAGAGTTTTAGCAGAGTTTTAGCTCTGGCTGAGAGCAGTTCACGCATAAAGATGTAATTAAATTCAGCTTATAAGAATAACACACTTCCTTTTTTTGGATCACTCTATCTCCTTTAGATCCACCTCACCTCATTTAGCTGCATTTGCATCTTTATACTAATAAGTTTCCCCTAATTTCACAATATTTCAGAGATGCTGGTGCTTTAAATGCGCATATTAAAAAGAAATTGTGAAATGCTCTATTGATCATGACAAAATACTGCAACAAAGTCATAGTATTTAAAGTGATTTGTAGTCTTTTCAAGTTCAATTTAGTGAATTAATGTTTTATCTTAAACAGGGCTGAGCAATTTCACCAGAATATCACATTAGATTGTTCTCATATTTTTGTCAGGATGACGACATTTGACAGCGTTTCCTCTACTTTGATTATGAACACAAATGTTGAACAGTATACAGCACGAGATTTTGAAAAAAAAAAAAAAAAAAAAACACTGGATGGTAAACACACCCCTAATTAATGCACAGCCAGATGTTTCCAGGTTTTCAGAAATGAGCCTGTTAGACAAAATGTTTTCTACAGGGTGCGGCTTTCACTCAAAACAGGCTCTTTTCACATAAAATGCATTTTTTTTTTATAGCACTGGTATAGTGTGTAATATTTAACATTTTGCTATGCAGACTTAGAAATGCATCCCTTTTACATGAATTCATGAGAAATTTTAAAGTACAGGCGATTGAACTTAAGGATTTTTTGTACATCAGGGAATCATGTCGTGTTATAAATGGCATGTTATAGTTCTTCAGAGTCATCTAAAACACCGAAAACAAATGTGTGTACAATGTGGATATTTCTTATATGTCTTATACTGCTAAAAAAAAAAAAAAAAAAAAAAAAAAAGGCTGGTGTCAAATAGATCCCAGTGAAACACCGATGGGTACCAAAGATGTAGAGGACATTGAAAACATATCATCATGCTCATTTTATGTTTTTCCCACTTGTTCCCATTAAATTAGGAAATGTCATAAAAGCTGAAGCAAAATACAAAATGTTCATCATGTATTTAGAGACATTAAACCCTGACTATTGTCAAAATAAACCCAAAGATAATATTTTTATTTTACTTATTTATTTATTTTTATTTTATTTTATTTTTTATTTTTATTATTTTTTATTATTTTATTTTTATTATTATCATTTTGTAACTGTGTATTTTGAAAAGTACTATACAAATAAAGGTATTATTATTATTATTTTGTTATATTATTACTATTAATATTATAGGAGGGTTAAATGTGCAGTTTTGTTTGAATTTGTGTTCATGTGTGCAGCCTCTCCCTTTGGATGACGAAGCCCTGCTCTGTGTTTGCTCTGTAATCCAGCTTGCTGCCACTCCGATGTCCAGATAACACAGGCTTGGCTCTGAGGAGCTGACACCCTGCAAAAAAAAGCGACACACACATACACACATACACACACGCATGCAAATACACACTGTACACACAGATGGAAAGCACTGTGAGGTCACACACTTTTCCATGTCTCGGACATCCCAATCCACTTCCTGTGAATGACCTCGTCACTTCCTTCCCGGGCAGCCACTACAGCAGGTGCTCCACCATGAAGCGCGCACACACACACACACACACACACACACACATGCACACAAACATTACTGTTGATGCAGTGACTAATATCCTGGTGGACTTCACAGGCGGAAACCACTGGGCAGAGTTTTGAGGTACTCCACCACAGCAGAGATAACAGTCTGCTGTCCAGCCCTGTGACGAACGGATGTGCACCGCAGGCTCAAAGCTGGTTTACACTTTTCATGTTTCAGCGGCGCAGGCGGGCGTGGCGACGGGCGGGACGACGGGCGGGGCGACGGGCGGGGCTCAGGACAAACAGCGTTGTCATTTCTAAACGGATCCATGCGACATCACGTAACCAGGTGTGGAGGCTGGTCGTGGGCCAAAGCAGCACTGAACAAGTTTCCATGATCAGAGGTGGGAGGGGCCGTGTCCTATGACAGCAATGTTGAGGAAAAAAGGGGGCGGAGCTAAACACAAACAGGGCTGTAGTTGCCAAACGCGTACACATAACTTCAAGAGACACAGCAGCGAGGTTGATCAAGGGTCAACAAACACTTCTCAGGAGAATTGGGCAACAGGGGGCATGCTAATGGGCGGGGCTTCGCGAGACAGCGTGCATTGAAGTCCCGCCTACCCATCTCTCTCCTTTGATGGTATATATATGATGGTATATATATGTGTATGTGTGCAGGTGTGCGTACTGAAAAATCAGCTTTTTTTTATGTGTTGAGTGAAATTCTGTCCCAGTGATTTTGCATTGCACCGCTATCTATGCCTGTGGTCCAAACCAAACATACACACATATATACCATCAAAACGCACAGCGCCTCCTGCTGAAGCATTCTGACGGGGACTTTTGAGGTGATGAAGCCAAGGAGGCACCTTCCCACAATAAAATACAAACCCTCCCTGGTGTGTGTGGTTTTCGGAGTATGATGCCTTGTGCTCTGTCTCTATTACCAAAAATGGGGCAGCACTAAGCACAAACATGGCTGTAGTTTCTTAAACACACAGACATAACTTCACAAAACATCTTGGGGATGTTGGTCACATCTGCCAATCTTCATACTCTGCAGGTGAGATGTCGCACGAATTCCAATAATATACCTCCTCAGCTCGCCTCACTCCATGTTGTCTTTGCAGGCATTTTAAAATCCAGCAGAAACACTTGAATTAAAACATAAACTGGCCCAACGAGAGCAAACCGGTTCTTGAGGTCTTGTGCCGCCTCACTTGTTGCATTCTCGAAGAGACACTTGTCAGCGTAGCCACGGCAACATTTTGAATCCGAACCATAAATTAGCATTTTCATGGATGCAGTTCATGTGCAGCATCCTCTGTGCCACCCCACCCACCCCCCCCACCCCCACCCCCCCCACCCCTCCAGTCCTCTCTGAGCTCCCAGCAGACGCAGACTGACTGATTTCCACGCTGTGATAGTGTTGACTGTTTTACAGTAAGCACTAAACTGTAATAGTTTCCCATAGGAGGCTCTGCGTGCATGTGTGTGTGTGTGTGTGTGTGTGTGTGTGTTATCATTGTGTTGGGTGGCTCTGGGTGTTGCCTCTGAGCCACTGGGAGGCTATTTATACCGCCTGTGTCAGTCTCATTCCCAGGCCCTGACCAGAGGGTGTTTTTGGGTTGTTGTGAACTTGTGTGTGTGAATGGAGTTAGAGACAGTGGTGTGATATGCTGTGTGTGTGTGTGTGTGTGTGTGTGTGTGTGCGTGTCACCTCACCATGCAGCTCGTGTTCATGCATGCAGTTTTATCTAGCTGCAGGCTTGACTAACTTCATAACCCAGTCTCAAATTTTTGTATAATCCACACAAACTCTGACTGACCTGCAGGTTACATGTTCTGAGGAAGAATTATGCGAAGATTACTTTTTTACAATTGCTGTTACAGTTCCAGTCCGAATATTAAGTCAATGATTTTGCTTTCGGCCCTCTAAATATCAGGCAGAAATTCACCATCTAAGAACTATGATTATCTCCAGCACCCCCAACTCATTCTCTGCATAGTTGTCTTCTCACACTGAATTAGTTTAGACAAGAAACGATAGAAAAAGTTGGCTTTATGTGAGCAGAAGTATTCCCAATAGTTTGATTTTATCAAGTAAAAGAACAACAGCATCACTGGAGACGAGCTCTGTTTGGTTTCCTGATTATTCCCAGGACTGAAAATCTATTTTAAAAGGGAAAAGAGAATGTAAATGCCAGTTTTGGACTTGTAATGTAAAACAAGGTAGAGAATAGAGAACTGAATTACTGGTCATGATGTTATGTATCTTTAACAGACACACTAGAAGTGTCACATCATTCATCTGAGGAAAAGTGCCCTCAGTCAATCAGTGTTTTCCTTTAAATCAGAAAATGTGGATTATATGTTTCTTTTAAATATCATGTCAGGAAATGTTTTTTGATCATCATTCGTGCCTGAACTGAGTTGCTTTGACCCTGTGAACATCCCTCGGCCTCTAGGCCCACTGCCATTTCCTTCACTTAACCTGCATTCATATCTTATTCTGTACATCTTATCTATTTGCACTACAGTGTCTAATTGTTTAACTCACAGTACTTTATTATTATTATTATTTGTATTTTATCTCTTATATCTGATGTTTTTTATGTATTTTCTATTCCTTCTCTGTGTCTGTGTCTTTGTGTCCAAACAACACAATGCAGATGCAAATTAGCCTTTTGACTAATTGGCCCCTGCCCCTTTTTAAATAAACAAACTTTAAACCTTAATAGTAATAAGTAATATCATGTTTTTGTATTTTACATCCTGCAACGTGTGAATGTTCTCAGATGAGGGCCTGGCTGCAGGCGCTCATGGGAAAGTCCTAGGGAAAGTCTTCGGGCCACGCCCCCCCCCGACCTCTGACCCGATAATGTCACGGTTCAAACATCATGTCGGGGTATCCGTGGCAACCGAGGGCCAACAGCAGCGGGTGATAAAGAACAGGAAGCAGGAAGTGGAATACAGTAGCAGAGACAACATATAACTGTCACTGGGTGGTACTGTGGCAGCGATCACACACACACACACACACACACACACACACACTGATGCACTGGAACCGAAACATCTGACAACACACACACACACACACACACACACACACACAGCATTCTCCCAGCGTATTTATAATCAGTATTTTAGGACATTAAACAAATCAGAACTGCTTCAAATGCATTTGTATCGATTAATTCTGCAGTTTCTATTAATTTGAGTAAACAGCTAATCATGCCTAAGTGCATTGTTGTAGGTTACTTGTCTTATTTTATTTACTTATTTATCTATTTACCCGTTTTTTAACCCCTGATTTTTTTTTTTTAGCCAGATCTGTATTGAGAATGTCATTAATCTCAGTGGGCTTACCTGGTTGAATAAAGGCAAAATAAATAAGTTCAGACAAAGTTGCGGGTGACAGATGATAATGTGTTTGCTTAAAGGGGAATTACGTAATGTGTGACTTTTATTGGCCTCTTCTGGCGACCGAGCAACAGCCCGGTTTATGGTGGCCTGTAGTCGACATAAATAATAAAATGAAATATACAGAGAGGCAGCGGACGGGCCAGAGAGTGAGTTTCGAAAGCCAGAAATCTCAGTACCTGGCCAAGTAATCGTTGAGTCACTGGTGCTGATCAACAACCTTATCAACCTCTCCCACAGAAACAGGCTGTTGTGGTCACTTTGTGTTAGAGGGTAGTAAAAATCTTTTTTATTGCGTCTTTCACACTGCAAAAAAAAAAAAAGTCGCCGTCTCGTCAAGTTGCTTAATCTCATTCTGTCTCTCAAAATCTTGTTTTTCTTGAAAGAAGTGTAAAGAAATCTGTTTCCACTTGTTTCCAATCCTAATCATCTTGTTTCCTGACTTTTTTTTTTTTTTTTTTTTTTTTAATCAAGCGTCATTTTCTTGATCCTACTGGGCTGATTCGCCTCACTCTGCCTTGTTTCAACAGATTTATACTTGTTCCCAGAAAAACTCCCTGAAACAAGTCAAACTGCACTGGAAGCGAGTGGGATTATCTCATCCCACTGGCATGGGGTTTTCACTTGCTGTCAGGGAAAAAACACGCTGAATATGGGATTAAATCACTTGTTAAAATGAAGAAGTTTTGTGGCGAACCGTCCAGAGTTTGACAGCGCTTTAAAAACTTCATTTCAGCAACGTCACCTGGAGCCTCGCAGCACCTCAGAGCAGCGGTGCAAAACACAGAGGGAGGTAAAAAAAAAAAAAGGGTCGAAGTGTGTGTAATCTGTGTGATGATTTTCAGTGAGGAGGCTAATATCTCTAGTCTGGCTGAGAGCTGGTCTAATAAGGCTGAGTGAGAGTTGTGTTTAGACAGTGGGAGAGTGATCGCTCTTTGGCACTGTTCCCTGTGATTTATGACCTCCTTAATGAGTCTCTCTCCCCCCTGTGTGTGTGTGTGTGTGTGTGTGTGTGTGTGTGTTAGCTCCACCAGTGTATGTGTGATTTCACTCAAGTATCTCCTTGAGTTTCACCTCGCTCTCTTGACTGATGCTTGCAATAACACTCAAGAGACTCGTGCATTTATAAATACACACAGGCCGAGCTCAGTACTAAGTGGCACTTCTCAGACTCGGAGAGAGATTCAATTCAATTCACTTTAACTTTATTGTTATTCCACAGTGAAAAAAAAAAAAAAAAAAAAGCCCTCCTTGGCTTTGCGGTGCATTCCAATCAAAAGTGAAGCAAGCAGCAGGGATAATCCAGAAACAAAACAGCGCAACGAGACAACCTTATACAACAATGCAGTGGTAGGGCAAGTGTCACATTTTGAGTAATCAGAATTGCATCCAAGTATTGCAGCTGTAGTAGCATAAGTGACGGATGCACAGTGATTCAACTATTACAGCATTAATAGAAAAACGGGTTGTCGGGGATTTGGGAGTTAGACAACAGATAAAAAAGACGGGAGAGGCACAACAGTGAGGAGCAGCTGAGCTCGGCTGCGTTGAAAGAGCTGCAACAGAATCCAGATTGAGGAGAAATCAAAATAAGGTCTAAATTAAGACTCGGAGCAGAGTGTGCATGTGTGTGTGTGTGTGTGTGTGTGACGGTAGAGTCGGGCTGTTTGGCTTGGCCGCTGACACTCTCCACAGCATGGCAGCCAAGCGAGGCGGCAAGGCTGACCTCGCAACCACACCGGCTGAATGTGCAGCGGCCGGCTCCCTGTGCCTGCCCCGCCGAGTGGCCCTAAAACCTCCCAGAGCCCGAGCCCGAGCCGGAGCTGGAGCCCGAGCCGGAGCCGTCACCTGGCCTCCCCCTGCAGCCAGGCCCCCGTTCTCTTGCATAATCTTTTCCCTCCGTCGTAAAGCCTTACAGCGCTGGCTTCGCTCAATCTGCTATATCTCATCGTTTCACCATAATTACATGAAAATGAGAGAATTAGATGATGTGCTCTGACAAATGGAAACTTTTTCCATGTGGTAGGGAAGCTGCAGCGCTGTTCTGCTAATTCTGCGTGGGAATACAAGTTTAAAGAGACACGTGCTGTGTTCGGCCGACTCTGTGCTCCGTGCAGTGGGGATGAAAACAGCTCGTGTTGCCACCTCAGACGTCTCACTGCTGTTATCAGGCTTGGCGCAAAGCCCTGTTGTTTTAAGATCAGCTTTTGAATGCACTACGCCATCTAGCTTCTTCTGCTGGAGCCGCACTTCAAAGTCATTGCATTGTGTGTGCTTAATAGGTACAACATGGGTGTGTGTGTGTGAGTCTGTCTGTGTGTGTGTGTGTGTTTGTATGTATCCATGTATCCTTTTGCATGTCTGCAGATCCCCTGGTAACTCAAATACTTGATTCAGTTTTTCTGGGTCAGACAGAAAGAGCGGCCCCACATAGGCCTGTGCACTGTATTTCTATCCATCTTTTATTATTTCATCCCCTCATCATGTTGATTTATGTAGTGCCTGTACTCACGTAGAGATGGATGTGTTTGAAGAGAAATCTAAGGTATGCAGCTCAAGTCCTCCATCATAAATTCTCCATGCGGCTTGGTGAGCTTCAGGACCTCACACTAAGGAGGGTGTAAGAGGAGAGGGATCTGGATATCCCAGCAATAGATGCCATTTATTCTGCCAGGCCATAATCTAGAAATAAATTATTTGAACAAGATGGAAACAGATCTTTTGGGTGCTTTAGGGACCTAGAACTATATGTTGCCGGACTGATATTATTCACTGATAGGCACTCAAAATCAGCACAAAAAATGTTATCCAGCCATACAAAATTTTCAAGATATTCGTGTTCGCGTGAGAAAAATAATAACTGTGCCTAATTGTGGCTAAAGCCCAAGACAAGTAACTCATTCATATCAAAATTTGCAGTTATTCTTTGTTTCAGAGCAGAAGTGGGCTATGACAAAATGAGCCTTTATATGTAGGTACAATCTTTTGTAGGTGTCAATCTTTTTCTCTGTATTTCTCTATTATCATATGGAGCTGTTTCTTTCTCTTCAGTCTTCATAGATAGTTTGATTCCTGTGCTGGAATATAATTTATCTGTTATTACAGAGGTTTGTTCATATCCATGTCATCTTTCCAGGCAACACATATGCCACTGTCTTGCTACTCGTCTCTTTTCTTTTCCATCTAGCAAGAGATATATGAGCCTATGTGAGCCTGAGTCACTGAGTTTTGAATAAAAAATGCATGCCACTCTTTTTTTTCTCTCTTTAAAATTAATTTTATGACAAGGACTATGAGCTGGGGACTCAAATTTTTCCATATAGGCTTTGTTTATTTGGTTTGAGATTTTTCCATGCCAGCTGTTTCTTTGCTATGAAGTCCGACAACCAGAAATACAAAGAAAACAGTGAAAGCTGGTGGTGGAGTGTATAGGGTGGATACAGGAGTACGTTCAATCCCAAGAGTGTTAATCCATATTGGCATAGACGGCTGTTCTCAGGCTTTGATACATTCGGTCCATACATGTGTATGGAGGTTTGTTCATATACTGTATAAAGGCTTTCTAGTATACAGGAGTGTAATCAACCCCAAAATTGTTTAGTTGTATTAGTCTAGAGGGTCATTTCTGTGCTGAAATACAATTAATGTCACGAGAAGAAGTTCTTTCCTATATTTGTGTTTAACTTGTCTTTTATTCTGTCTTTAATGTTTTATTTTGTGCTGTAAAACGCATTACAATGAATGCAACACAGTGTGCTACATAAATAAAGATTTATTGATTGATTGATTGCCTGACTGATTTACCATCAACCAACAGAGGATCCTTGCTAACGTGGGGATTTTCAGGTCTGCTTTTCATGTGTTGCCTCCTACCTGTCAGCACTCATCAGGCATCCTGGCGGAGAAATCTGTTTCCACTGTGGACCGTTTCCACTGGTGTCCCTCAGGGCTCAGTTCTCGGCCCAGTTGTTTTCTGTGTCTACAACAGATCACAATATCCCACATCTCCTACCACTTCTATGCAGATGACACTCAACTCTCCTTGTCTTCTCCATTCTCTGACACCCAGGCACATGTGTACTTGCCTTGCTGGGCTGATTTTTTTCTGAGCTTTTTTCTCAGCAAAACCCACATTACTATTGACAAGACCAGAGCAACTTCTGACAACACTGCTGAGACTGTTGGTGTGACTCTAAACAGCTAGAGGGCCACATTGTATCTCAACCCAATTCTACAAATTTGCACTCTAAATCACATTCTCCTTCATCAAGGACAGCCCAACTCCTTGTTTAAAATTTATTCATCTTCCATCAGGATTATTGCAACTCCCTTCTAGCTGGTCTCTTGAAACACTCCCTCTAAATCCTGCTACTCATCCAAAAAGCTAAAGCCCACCTTGCCTTCAACCTCCCCAGATTATCCCACATCACTCCCCTCTTACACTCTGTCCAGTGGCTGCTTGCATCAGATTCACAGCCCTGATGATGGTGTATCAGGCTGGTCATGGCCACGGTCCAGCCGTACACTCATGAATTTCCTTTGGCTTTCCCTTCCCTGTGCCAGCCTCAACTCCTCTCTGGCTGCCTATTAGTGGAATGAATCCCACTTCCAACAACAGAGTCACTTCCCATCATCTATCATAGGTTATGTCAACTTTTTCAAGAAGTACCTCACATTGCATTCTTACTTTTATGCTGCCTACACTTGCTGTAAAATCCCTCCTGCCTGTCTTCTTTAGCACCGCCTGTTTTCTTGTGTTGGCCCTTCTTTCCAGCTTACTCATTTTGTGGTTATAGGAATATTGCCAGGTCACTATGGCTCTAACCTTTGCACTCAGTACTCCTTGACTGCAATTTTATTCATCTATGAAGTTTAGATTATTTTACTCCTGCTGCAGAGTTTTTTTTTTTTTTTTTTTTTTTTTTTAATTTAAATTTATTTAATTAATATTACTTGTAACTGATGTAGCTGTGAGTGTGAAGGAACGCAGTCACACACTGTTAGCCATGATGCAAGAATAACTGAATAACAATATTGCGACATAAGCAGTCTTTTTTTAGGATATTCACATATTTTCTATCATTGCCATCAGCACCTCTCCAATACTGGCATATCCAAAATGATATAACTATAAAATTATTATATTAACATAGTCTTTTTTGCAAATTAGAGTGTTTATATCACCATAGGACTTCTGACACTGATCATGTATTCCTTGGTGTTGTCGCATCTGGATTATCAGCTTCCCATCAACTGTTTTCTGTTTTGTGAAGTTCTGCATAACCTCCGGTTGTAAACTCCGTTGCGGAAGATGGCAAAAAGTTAAAATACTTCAGCGCTGATCATCTGTGAGTTTCATCTGATTTTGAATGACATCCGGTTTTCCATTTGCCGTCTACCTGATTCCATCGGAACACAGCATAATATATTACTAGCATTTCCTGAAACTGTCACATGATCATTAAACTGTCACAGGACCATATTAGTTGCATTTGACCCTTTTGATCTTTACTATGAGTTGCCTATATGAAGCTTATTCTACTGTTGCGTCCATCATAACTTCAACAAGTTGGCTACCAGTCAAAGAGTGGAAAGTGGTAAGACAACTAAATACATAAATAAACAAAACACCTCTATGATATTATGTCCATACGCTGATTCGTATGTGTTGACATTAGGCATTTTTCGTGTGTATTTATCTTTGCGGTTATCCTTGACAAATAAACTGAGATGTAATTGCGCTTTCATTGTCAAATAAACTAAACTAACCCAACGTTGCATCATCATAAGAACATCAGATGCCTTAAATGTGAATGCAGATGAAGTCGGTTACAGAGGTTTGTCCCTCTAAGGTGACTAATATGGACTGTTTAGTATGAAGCAGTGATTTAAGTGTGTTCTTCCTAGCATTAGGTCCCAGATTCCCAGCATTAGGCTTGACCCTGACCTATGGGAGCTTATGATCACCTAAACAAACTGTTACTACCCACTCAGGCTTAAACCCTCTTCTACCTCTTGCCCTCCTCCATCCCTGATTTCTCTGTCTCTGTCTTTCTGGTTACACGATGTGCTTCTCTATTTTCTCGGCCTCCATCTCCCTTAACTGCTTTTCTTCTTTTCTCATCAGCTTCTACCTTCATTGCCTCTCTCTAAAATAAACTAACTAACCCCTCTTGTGAAACTCAATCCTCTGCAGCACAACACTGAGAGAAGTACACCTCATAAAAGGCCTGGGGGGGTTTATGCACTTCAAACAGAGGCGGGGATTAAAAGGCCATGTCTGTTTACTTATAACCCTCTCTGCAGCTCTTTAGATTCCCACCACTTCCTAATTCAATTACAGAGGCGAGCTGTAGACAAGGCCGAATCTTCAAGAAACACTCTCGCATGGAATTTCCCTCTGTTCAACTCCCGCTGCATTACAAGGTTGTTGGTGGTTTTTCTAACAGTCATGTAGGTCTGTGATAGTCGGGCTGGGGTGTGTTTGAGACGTTGCTGGACGTGGAGATGTCACAGCAAACAGTGTTTATTATACTGACCAGTGCACCAAAGCATTCAGACTCACCGCACTGTGCTCTGCAGCTGCACATCCAGTTGAACAGACCAACGGTTCTCAACCTCTTCCACCCTAAGGCACGCCTATTCATCATTTTAACATGTCAGGGCCCATAAGAGAAAAATATTTCTCAGAAACTCTTTTGGCAAATCTATTCTTTTATTAAACAAGTGCTGACACTAATAAACGTTTCTCTTGAGAACTGAAATGCTAGTAAGTCATAAAATCAGAATTCATCCCAAGTCACTGTCTAAACCTGTGATAAGCTACCATTCCTCCTTGAACAGCCTCCACCCTGATCAAAAAAAAAAAAAAAAAAAAAAAAAAAGAACAAAAGCTGACTATTTGCTGATTGTGATCAAAGCCAAATGGATGAGGTGGTGAACATCAGATTGTTAAAAACACATCCTGGAAGGCCAAGTTAGACATACAGGAGGGATTCAGCTTGATTGAAGACGATGAGAATGATACTGTCAAACTGAAGTTTTAATCAGTGCCTGGAGCGATGCCTTTGACAGTGGTACAGGTCGGGTTTCGGATCTTGAAATAACGGGTTGGGTCCGGTCACTGCCAGAATCGGTTTTAGAGAAAAATGCAGGTGGATGTGGTATTGAGCTTTTAGGGTTAGGGTTGGAATAAGTTTGTAAAAACCGGACACAGTGTTTGAGAAACTCTAACAGTCTGCATTTAAAGAAAGCATCTTAAACACTGACATGGAAGTTCCTTTCGATGATTGATGCAACACTTCAAATCAATATCAAATTCATGATTTTACCATAAGGATTTTTACTTTTGTTTTCGTAACATTCGTGTCTGGTATAGCTCTTTCCTGGGAAAAATTCTCGGCTGCACAGGGAGCGATTGTGTTGTATGTTTTGGAATAAATAAAAGAAGAAGAAGTGGGTAGTTAGCATGAGCAGTGAGAGCAACCGTGTCTGAACCAACACGGAAAAGAACGACAGAAACTCAAACGTCAACAGAACACGCGAGGAGGAAGACGTCAGAGTCCTGCCCGCACCGCTTGATTGACAGGTGAGCTCTGCAGTGCGAAAACACCACAGGAAATAGCACCCCAAAAAAAAGAAAAGAAAAGAAAAGAAAAGAAAAATCGCCACCCCATCAATAAGGATTTTGCACCAAAACATGGAGATGAAATTACACATTTGAAACAAAAGCATGTGGATTACAGCTTTAATAGATTAGAGGGATAAACTATCCAGCTCTCTATCAAGCATGGACATCACAAATATTTTTTTATCCAAGGATTTGCAGGAAGGAAGAGCAGATAATCAGGTGCTGGTGAAGCGAGCGGTGCCGTGCAGATGGGGGTGCGTTCAAGCAGCCCTCTGTTGTGTAGCAACAGGCCCGGATTCAGCGGCGGCGTTGCGGGCGGCGTTCAGAACCGCGACAGCCCACAACAGCTGAGAAAACACTGCTCATATGTAGCTCGGTAGAACGCTCGTATGGATGATATTAGCATAGCTGCTGTTTACCCTGTACCGCTGTGGAGCCAAACACACACACACACACACACACACACACACACACACACAGCAACTGTACTGCGTATCCTGTGTTTAACAATGTCAGAGCCAAACCCAGAAGATCTGGCCCTGCCTGCAACTGAGACCACAGCCTGTTAACCTCTGAACACACACACACACACACACACACACAGCTGTATCAGGCCGGTAGATCAGCAGCTCAGTAATGGGGAACATGCTGTATGAGACAGTGTTGCAAAGTGGAGTTCATGTCAGCACTAAAACCTGTGATTAGTGACTGAACTAATGGCCAGTAGGTGACTCATTCTGATGGATGGGGACCTCAGGTTAGACAGAATTCAGCTTCCATATAAAAGGTGAAATCCACCTTTAAACAATCTAACTTTAAACACTTAAAATTATTAAAAAAAAAAAAAAAAATAGTGATGATGTACCTGGCATTTCTGGGTCTATTTTTTACTTTTTTTTTTTTTTTTTTTTTTTTTTTATTGTTTTCTGTTTTCTCCATGGGTTATTGGACAAAGCAGACAATGTGATATCAATTTAAGATATTTCCAGCACAGTTGCAATGGTGCACAAAATATTTCAGACATCTAAACATTATGTTTTGGTGTCAGGCCCCCAGAGACAAACGAAAACCGCTTGTTTTTCCCTTTAAAGCCATGAAATATTTGTCTATTGCACTGCAAAAAAACAAAAAACAAAAACAAAAACATTTTAACAAATCATCTAGTCTCATATTCAGTGTTAAAATCTTGTTTTTCCTTAAAGCAAGTGATAAAATATAGCAGTGGGATGAGATAATCACAACGATTCCTCTAACATGTGAGTTGGAGACAAGTATAATTATGTGGAAACAAAGCAGAATAAGGCAGATCAGCCACTCGGATCAAGAAAATGACGCTTGAATCAAGAAAAAACTCTTTATCTCCTCACTTGTTTTAGGAAAAAACAAGATTTTCCGACTGAACACGAGATTAGATTATTTGTTAAAATGGAGATTTTTCTTTCTTTTTATTGAGTAGGTGTCTCTGCCACGGCCATGCCAGGCTGACAGCTGAACCGATGGATCGATCAATCATTCATGCACGCTTAGGCTTGTTCCTCTGCATGCACACGGGGGGAGGCGGGGCCAGGCGAGAGAAACTTACGTCAGCAGGGTTCACACTCCTTTCCCCGCGCATCCACTCCCGTCCAAACCGCATATTTTCAGCTCATCTGCGAAACAGATCATTTCATCTATGTGGTGTTTTTATTGGCTCGCGGTGACGTGGGCCATGCCAGCGTTAGCATATTTATCCATCTCCGCTGTCAACAGACAGTAAAACGGAGAGAATTGATAAGTTTGTATGTCACAGGCACATGGGGCGAACAACGGGAGAATTACACAGCAGCTCATGTACAATTAGCGGGAGAGATAAACAAACCTCTGCCGACGTGTCACGCAACACTGGAAAACAACTGAAAAAAAAAAAAAAAAACTATGCGCTGGAAAACACTGTTTGACCAGAAATTATACGAAAAGATGCTAATTTGTGTGTTTTTTCCAGGCCCAAACCATGGAGCTATGAGTCATGGACGAGTTAAACAAGCTATATGTGTGTGTGTGTGTGTGTGTGTGTGTGTGTGTGTGTGTGTGGGTCCGAGAGAAAGACAGTGTGTGAAAACAGGGATTGATTTTCAGCAGCTCAGCGTTAATTTGACTGATGCTCCCTTTGACCCTGTGGTACTTGTGGTCAACATGTCTGCCTGTGTGTGTGTGTGCATATGTGTGTGTGTGTGTGCATGTTGGAGGTGGGAATATCCTTCCCCCCAGCTGCAAAAAAAAAAAAAATAAAATCAATTCTCATCTACTTACATGCTCTTAAATCCTGATTTGGGTTTGCGTGTGATAGTGTAATAACAGACACACTCACGTACGCTCACACACACACACACGTCCGGCTCTGCGTCTCGTTAATGAGCTCGTCCCGTCAGACACTGGCTGGACTGCTCCGGTATGATTTAAAAAAAAAAAAAAAAAAGTAGCAGGGAGTCGATAAATAACGCTGTGGGTGTGAGCGCGCACACGTACAGTCGGTTTTAATCCTGGTGTGTCAATCTTCATTCCAGGGCTAAAACACTCAAACACACACAAATAGTCTCTTACAGTGAGCGCCTTCTGTGTGTGTGTGTGTGTGTGTGTAGACTGCTCTCTTAGGGTTGTAAACAGCACCGTTTCTCTGCACAGTAAAACTTTTCAGTGAGTGTGTCAGAGACAAACCTGTCCGACACCGGCTTCCCCGCCTGCACTCTAATAAATGACCGAACATAATAACTGCTCCTAATAGTATAATCATATAATAATGTAATAAAACCAGCAGTGTATTTCTCAGCCATGGTAAACTCCATAAACTGCATCCTAATAGCTTTTTCTGCCAATAACATAATAACTTATTCCATAATTGACTGGTTATATTACATTATTGAGCGGGCAGCCACTTTTTTTTTTTTTTTTTTTTTTTTTTTTTGACTGAATGATGTAAGACCAGCGATCCAAACCACAACACTTAAACCCATTAATCTCTCGAAATGTCTTTTATTTATTACCCTAAACCGTTGAGTAACACACACACGTACTTCCTCCTCGGTCCAAGCAGACCAATCTGTTGCCACTGTGGGTCTGAGCCACACTCTCTTGGCTCCTACATCACATCTCTTATTCGATTTGTCTTGCTGTGGCTGTTTTTTTTAATGTCCGTTATGATACAGCATCTTTGCAGCCGTTCAAGCAGCAGCAGCAGCCATGAATCAGAAACCTGGGCTCAGTGGGACTTTGGGAGGACACAAATTACGCGCTAGCGGTGCCTCGTGTCGCTGGAAAGGGTGTGACGTGTCGTAAAATTAGCCATAAACACAACACGGCATCAGTAAAACTGAACTACAAGTTGAGTTGTGTCTGTTATCGACGTTCAAGTTCAAGTTTATTTAACCTCTTCAGCTCGAGTTTGATGCTAGTGAAGATGTGAAATTAGACAGCTTAAGAAATCCATTGATACCAGTTTGGCATGCAAGACATCATCACCTATGAAATAGCTTGTTTTTAGCCAATTTTCAAGTGAATTTTCACTTTTTCCATTGCCAATGAAACAAGCAAATTTTCAAGTAAAAATTCACTTGAAACAAGTGAAAATTGGCTAAAAACAAGTTACTTATGAGGTGATCATGTCTTATTTTAAGTGTAATGAGATATTTTGACTAGAAATAAGACAAATATTCTTGGTAAGATTTTGAGTTTTTGCAGTGTAGGTTGTCGGCAAGGCGGATGAATATGGCTCCAAAGTTCTAGGCTAAATTTTAACTAGGGGAAATCTGGCATTGCCATTTCCAGCGGGGTCCCTGGACCTCTGACCTCCAGATCTCTGAATGAAAATGGGTTCTCTGGGCAGCCACGGCTCTCCCCTTTGCAGACATGGCCATCTTCTGCTAATCCCATGCAATCCAAATGTGTTTTTCTTGTGGCCTGTTGTAAGATGGGGTGTTTGTGCAGACTGGGGCCTAAACAGTCTTGGAGTTGCATCAAGTGGCTTCGACTGGAAAGCTGAGACTCTTGTGGATTCAATGAGCCACATTTGATTCATGTGTGATGATGGAGCCATTGAAATGACCTTTCGTGACCTCTAGGATAAGCACAGCCTCATGAAATTTTACAACCTCAAACTAGAAAGCGAGGGTATTCGGAGGATATATGGCTTCCCTTGGTAAATTGTCAATAACGAGGAGTCTCTGAGCAATTTCCAGAAAGACGTGTTCTCGATCCAAACGCAGAAAAATGCAATTCTTACAGAAATCTCCAAACGTCAAAAGTCTGAATGGGGTATTTCGGAGGGATTTTTGATTTTGATTTGATTTTTATCGCTTCTCCAGTGGTCAACAATGGTTCAGTTTTGCACCAAATCTGTGTATCAATGGTATCAATTTAAAAACTGCTGCAACAACTTACGAGACATAAACATGCAAGGGAATGGCTATCATATCCCTGGATCATAATGTTCTAACCCCAATACACTATCAATAAATAAATAAATACATACATAAGTAAAAAAAAAAAAAAAAAAAAAAAAATGGGTGCCTAAAAAAACAACAAATAAAAACGAGGTGGGCCATAGGGCCAGTCGGCAAATTACCAATACAGTCTTAATGCAATAGAAAACACACTAGCAGACAGTATGCTTCTGAGTTGCTGCCTGTTCTCCTTCAGTCGACAAAATCTTTCAGAGAGCAATTAAGCTGAATTAATAATTGCTGACAATGTCAATTCTGTGCTTGATTTCATGTAGTTTAAATGCTTTGTCTTGTTTTAAGACAAAAACAAACAATGAAAGAAGTATCGACAAGCTCGCATTGAGTTTATTTGACTTAATACAGAACTTGAAATGAGGTTTTACTACTTATTTCAACAGATATCTCACATTTGCAAAGCCTAGATATGTTTTCTTATTTCAAGAAATCTTACCAAGTGAAATTATCTTACTGCAATGGCAGATAATTTCACTTATTTCTAGCCTGTATCTTCTAAAAGATAGTATTTATTTCTTATATTTAGATTAATTTTGGCAGTGATTGTGTACAGTTGTTGTTGGGTTTGTTCTCACAGCTAAAAAGAGTCGTAAAAGACACAACGTGGCCTCAAACAGTGTCTCTGACAGTCATTTAGCTTGATGTGCATGTCAAATAACTAACTTTAACGTTTTCTAAGTAAGAAAAAAAGACAAGGATTCTAAAAATAATCTTAATAATCTTACCAAATCTGCTGTTGCCAATTATATTATTCTCAAAACAAGATGGGGAAAAAAATTTATTGCTCAATGTTTGATTGCAAGTCTTGATTAGATCAGTGTATCGCCTCTGTTTCATTAAGTTTGGGTTTTGGTTTTGCTGGCAGGCAACACAGTTCACACATCTGTCACTTAGCGTGCTGTGACTGCGTGTTGTTAGTTCCTTCTGTAAGTGCTGTCACTCAGAGAGAACGTTTCTAAAATTTAGGAATCCACTGGGTCCACTTACTGCAAAAAAAGATCTCCCTCTTAACCAGCCATGTAGTCTCACATTCAATATAAATTCTTATTTTCCTTAAAACAAGTGAAATAATCTGACAATGGGATGAGAAAACTGCAATGTCTCCAATGCAGGTTTCCCTTTTTTTCTGTGAAAAAGTATAAATGAGTTGAAACAAGGCAGAATAAGGCAGATCGGCCCACTCTTATCCCACTGGAAGATTTATTCACTTGTTTTTGAGAAAAAAAAACAAACAAACAATATTTTAAGAGTCTATATGAGAGTAAAAGACTTGTTAAGACGTGCTCTTTGCGTCGTAGAGCTGAGGTTGAGATTCCCAGACTCGAACACAGACACCTGCTGCGTCTATATTTACATTCAGTTTTATTATGTTAGCAGTTATTATGTTATGGACAGGTATTTTATTATATTGGCTGCTACGCACACTTCCTACCCCTAACTCATAATGAATGGAGGGTCCCAAGCCAGTACAAGGTGACAGGAACGGGTGATTTATTCATCTCATTTTGGGATTGCTCTTTGGCTGTGTGTGTGTGCGTGTGTGTGTGTGCATCCTCAACCTGGCTTTCTTATTTCCTGACTCATTGAGACAGATGAGCTGGCTTCAGGCCTGAGCTCTGAGGAGCGTCTGCTGCTCCGACTGTTTCTCGCTTCAAAATGGAGGCTCCACGTTGTGCTTGCAGCAGCAGGTTTCCCACCGGCGCCCTGATGCCCTGATGCAAACCTCGTCAGTTTCCAAAACTCACTGCGAGCACCTCTGTGACCAGAAAATGTTTGTTGTGGAGAAAAGCAGCTCAGTAGTTGCATGTCATGTACAGAATGTGTGAAACAACAAGTTGCAAAACTCATTCTTGTATAGGTTTCAATCATTTGCTCTATTATTAATTCCATGCACTCCAAAAACATTTCCATTGTAACAAGTTATTTAGTCTCATCTTCACTGCAAAAAAAAAAGCCATTTTCTGGATCCTGGCGGGCTGATCTGTCTTAGTCTGCCTTGTTTCAAGATACTTTTACCAGAAAAATCTTTAAAAATATATATATATCACACTTCAGTAACCCTTTGCAGCACAAGCCATATTACTGTGACATGTTGCTGACATACCCCTTACGGAAAGAAAATATATTTACCAATATCTTACATGAAATATATAACAATAATTACAATATATTACATTTAATCTGTGGAATTACAAAAAATGTATGTTATGTATTTGAAAAAGTCTTAGCAATACATGGAATAATATATTGGTGAAACATATACAATGCAATATATTTATATATATTGCATCAATATATTTTAATACATGGAATAATACATAAGTAATTGCGCGTTTCAGATCTTGCAATATATTGGAAAATATGAAGACTAGTTTCCATATATGGAAATGTATTTTCTAATATATCACATAATATTTTCCAATATACTGCAATATATTTTTTGTTTCGTAAGGGACAGAAAGTATTCAACAGAAAGTTTGTAATATCACAAAAGATACTTTTTGTGTCTTTCACAGAGATATACTCACAGAAATATATTTAATATTTAGGTGAAATATGCTGTTGACCTGCAAATAATGAGTGCATGGTTAAAGGATTACAGCAAGGCCCGGTTTTCCAGGCATGGATTAAGCCTCGTCCCAAACTAAAATGTCCTTTTAACAAGCAGCAATCTGGGTATTGACAGGCATTTAACAATTTTAGTAATACATTTTAACACAATGTCACAATGTCACAGTGTCACATTACCATTTCTGTCATTATCTTGTGACAGAGGTGATAATCCAGCTGCTTGACAGCGCTGCACGGATAGCCAAACAAAGAATATCTTGAAAAAAAAAGAGAAAACAAGAAAATGAGCAAACCAGGCAACGTAACGGAGGAGATGATGCTTAAAAAGCGGGCAAGGCAGAATAAAGTGAATAAGAAGCACATATAAACAGCTCAATTTGAATGAGATCAACAGTCGGATTATTTAGTCCGGGCTGTCATATCAGTCACTCAGCAGGGTGGGATTTCATCAAGAGCACGAGCACGGCAGCCAGGAGCCGTGTGTCCATTGCAAACCGGGAACAAAACCAGTTACTTTGTCCATCTGAGAGAAAACTGGAGAGAGGTCTTTGGGAATTTCTTTCAACCGGCAAGTTGTAATTATTCTGTCCTGTCAGCTGGTACTGGCCATGTCTCCAGCTGTCTGGAGACGAAGACAAAGACACGCAATGAAACGGCTGGAAACAGCTCATTAGTCAGGGGAGTGAAATGTTTGCTACGTCAAAACTTAAAAGGTGCGTCCATCTCCCATTTAGCGCATTAAATCTTTCTCGAAAAAGCCAAAAAACACCTCAAGTGAGCTTTTTTTTTTTTTTTTTTTTTTCAGATTTTGCTGTTTCCATCACCCTTTTCTAATGCAACACTTCAAAATACACATGGAAATATGCTGACAGAAACACGGCTAGTGATACTGCGGACACGTGTTTGATTTTGGCGTCTGCTTTCTCGACTCTGAATGGGTCAAACAGCCAGCGGGGGCTCCTACCTCTGCCCTCAAAAACAGATTTGTGTATTCCTTTAGCAGCGTGACCTGTACAGTGGCAGTTCATGCGCGGGAATGAGATGAATTGCAGCTATGAGGAGCTGAAGGGACTCAGTCTGAGAGCCTCGCTGGAATGTGCTGCCGAACATGAGGAGGCGCGATGGAATCTCTTTCCCACCGTTTAACGCAAATACCTCGGCATACCGTGGTTGACCGAGGTTGTTTGTTTGGCAAGGGGACGAGTGTTTGTGTGTGTGTGTTGTGTGTGTGTGTGTGTGTGTGTGTGTTTTACAAGAGCAGATACAGACGCAGGGAGAGACAGAGAGCGTTATGATCAGAAAAAAGTATCGAGGATGTTCTCATGTTCAGGCTTCATTCAGGCTTTCCCAGTGACGGTGAACTCTACAATGAGGGCTGAACACTGGGATCTGGAGCTGAGTAATCCCTTCAACACGCAAATAACTTCAACACACACACACACACACACAGACACACACAGAAAGCCAGACTGAGGGTGAAGCCGGCTGAGTGGTTCATTCATGAGGAGGTCCTGGGGGAGATAGGTTGTGCCCCGCTGCCTAATAAAGGAGGGTTTATAGAGTGACCTGCACACAGCGGCCTGTCTCACTGTCCTATCACTACCCACTCCATAACCAGCCTGTCTCACTGCGCCGCACTCGCCTATCACTACCCACACACTGCAAAAAAAATCCATCTGAAGTCCTTTAGTCTCATATTCAGAGTTAAAATCCTCAAAAAAAAAAAAAAGGTGTAAAAAAATAAATCTGCCAGTGGGATGAGATAGTCTCACTTGTTTCTGATGCAGTTTCACTCATTTCAGAAATATTTCTGGGGGAAATTAAGTGTTGAAATTATGTTTTTAAAGAGCTGTCAAACTTCTTCATTTTAACAAGTGATTTAATCCCATATTCAGTGTGTTTTTCCTCACAGCAAGTGAAAAACCCTGCCGGTATGTTGAGATAATCCCACTTTTTTCCAGTGCAGTGTGACTTGTTTTAGGAGTTTTTCTGGGAATATAAGTATAAATATGTTGAGACGAAGCAGAATCAGGCAGATTACACAGTGAGGATCAAGAAAATGGCACTGGATTCAAGAAAAATCTGGACTCAAGTTTGCCGGAAACAAGTGGGATTATCTCATCCCATTGGCAGATTCCTTACATTCATTTCAGAAAAGCAAATTTTTAATACTGAATATGAGATTAGATGACTTGTTATGATGGATATTTTTTTGCAGTGCAGCCTGTCTTACATACTGGTGTATGACTCTTTATATCCACTCAGCAGCCTGTCTCACTCTCAATCAACCACACAAACAAGAACCGCTTTCAAAATGAAAATCTCAGATAAATCCCACTCAGAGTTGGGCAGCAACTCTTTACTGTAGTATTACTATTATTTTCCCTGATTGACTGAGAAATCATAAAGAAAAACTATATTTCGGCAGCAATGTTTACCTTTTTGTAATTAGATTTGACTGAAATAGTGTGAATATGTCTGATTTTTATCACCTTGGATGCCAAAATGATTGCATTCACTTCACTTCACTCCATGTTTTTGAGATATATTTGCATGAATGTGTAAAACCTAATGGAAGATATTGGAGCTTATGAATATTCACTCATGTCGGATGTGTAATTACCCTTGTGATTAAATATTTTCCCAGTCAGCTGATCATGTTTTTGTGTTTCGCAGAGAAACGGACTGATCCTTGTTTTATAAAGTAAGACAGGGTGAGTGGCAGAAAAGCAATATCACAAATTGTTTCACGAGTCACTGCACCAAAGTAATAATGAGTGAAGCACTAATCAAAATGAGAAACAAGCAGTTATGTTTCTTTTTTTTTTTTTTTTTTTTTGAGTAACGAGCCCGACACTGGTTCACTCCGGTCAGCGCAGCTTATCAAAGTCATCGTGACTCATTTCAGGCAGCAGAGACACGATGACTGATCAGCTTCTGTTTGTCTGCGCGACTGTGAGTGTGTGCAGGTGAATGGGGCTGCTGTGACCGGGACACACTCATTATGAAGTGACCCCCCCACCCCTCCCCCCAGTCCTGTCTGTGTGCGTTTGAGTGTGTGTGTGTGTGTGTGTGTGATGCAGGGGTCATGGGGTCATGGTCTGAGTCCTGTCCCAACAGCACAGCGTCTGTGTCCTCCACCTTCAATAAATAGAGACAGTCATTCATACATACCACCCATCCATCAGAGCTCTCAACATATCGCCATGGAAAAGAGAGTGAGAGAGAGAGAGAGAGTGAGAGAGAGAGAGAGAGAGAGAGAGAGAGAGAGAGAGCGTCTGTGCTTTCTCTCCTACTTGTATTAGACCTGCCTTGTTATTGGGCCTGACTGACGCACTTAAAGGAAAACACCACCTTTTTGGAGAAGCTGTCCCGTCTCATCATTAACCCAAACTGTTAGTGTAAGTGGTTCGTCAGCCGGTCAGTGGTTCTCAAAGTGCGGTCGGGGGACCCCCGGGGGGTCTGTGACACATAGGCCAGGGGCTGTGCACACTTCACGGTGTCATTTCCTTCCATTAACACCACTCTTGTTCTCTGTTTTTCTCATAGTTGGCAAATTAACAGAGACTTGAGCAAGTTGTGGGGATTTCTGTTGGTGTTGGGCTGTTACTCTTCACCTCCTGCAGAACTGTACATCCTAGGGAGAGCAGCAAAAGTCCTGAATTTCCTCTGTTTGTCGACAGTTTGTCTTACACCCACGTCTTTAGAAAGGATTTTTCAGCTTCATGTTTCTCTACATTGCTTCTTCTAAGGTCCTGTGAGAGTTGCTGTGTGTGGCTTTGTGTGCTGATAGATAGATAGATAGATAGATAGATAGATAGATAGATTTACTTTATTGATCCCAAACTGGGAAATTCTTATGTTACAGCAGCAATGGAAACATAAAATAAAATTAAATAGAATAAATGCAAAAATGTATACAGTAAAGGCTATATACAGTAAAAAAAAAAAAAAAAAAAAAAAAATATATATATATATATATATATATATATATATATATATATATATATATATATATATATATAAACCTCTAACAATATGAAATGTACAGATGGTAAATATGAAATATACAGATGGTTTATGAAATATGCAGATGGTTGCAATAGTTGGTTACAATCAGAATGAATGTATATTAAACTAAGATATAAATAATATAAATAATAAATAAACAGTTAAGGTGCTGAGTAGTGGAGGACCAGTGTTAACCCTATAAAGCCTGAACTAGGAAAGAATTGGCAGAAAATTCCAATGTTTTGAAACTGAACCCGTTATTTAGTCCTATAACAAAATATATAAAAAATAAAAAATAAAAAAATATGTTATTAGACGACCTTTCTGGTGTAGGATATATGATATGTACTTGAAGTGCCAATGGTATGGTCCAGGGTGAACAGGGGAAGTGTTCAAAGGTATACAACAGTATTTTGGTCAAGTATTGATTAAAGTGAAAACGAAAAACGGAATTGAAAATGTGTATCATATATGATACAAACGGCTTTATAGGGTTAAAACTAAACAGCAGAGAGTTGTGAGTCTCTGTCAGACAGATGTGAGTGGTTGTACAGTGCGATGGCTTGTGGCAGGAATGATTTCCTGTATCTGTCCCTTCGACAATCACGGAGCCAGCCCTTCCTGATCAGTTTATTGAGTCTGTTGGTGTCGCTGGCTCTGATGCTGCTCCCCCAACAAACCACGGCGAAGAAGAGTACGCTGGCCACAACAGACTGATAGAACATCTCCAACATCTTCCTGCTCACACTGAAGGATCTTAGTTTCCTCAGGAAGTAGAGTCTGCTCATCCCCTTCTTGTAGACAGCGTCGGTGTGGGATTTCCAGTCCAGTCTGTTGTTGATGGGACACGCACCTCTACAATCCACACTTCCAGTCTCATCACCTTTACAGAGATAGATAGATAGATAGATAGATAGATAGATAGATAGATAGATAGATAGATAGATAGATAGATAGATTTTATTGTCATTGCACAATCATATACGTATAATAATGCAATGAAATTAGGGCTCAGTCCTTTCGGTGCAGGGGAGAATAGAAAGCATCGTGCATCCTGCTAGTTGAATAGCCAAGTCCAGTAATAGATGGCTGCAGCCATGTCTCTGATATCAGAAAAAATGCAACAGTCACGGAAACACTTGTTGGATGTGCAAGCACAGTTCGTCATCCCATGTTCGCCATGGACCTGGCGCTGGAAAATGCTGGGAGGCGGCGGCCCAAAGGGCTGTCCTTTCAGCCGCGTCAACGTGCCGGCCCTGCAGCCTCGGCGTCCTCCGGAATGTCCTGGCAGCGATGAAAGTCCGGTGAAATTGGCATCCCGCAGCGCAATCCCAAGCTCAAAGGGTCCTGATAACTGTTGTTTCCTTTGCTTGATTACGTTTCCTCCTGGACTTGTCACTGGGAAGAACTATCCACGGAGACCCCGGTGTTCTAGCGGCGTCCTCCGGAATGTCCTGGTAGCGATGAAAGTCCGGTGAAATTGGTACCTCGCAGCACAATCCCTAGCTCAAAAGGTGCTGCCGACTGTACGCGTACATTGCCCAACATAAGGTGGTGTTTTAAGCTAAAAACACAACCGTTCACACATACAAAAACATATAATAAGGCACAGAGAGTGGAGAGCTGTAGCCGCTGCGTCTATGCGCGCCGCCATGGCAACCACAGAGGCAGCTGACTCCATTAGCTTTTGGAGAAATCAACAGCAAAGAGGTTCACGTACTTTTGCCTCACACAAATATGTAATTATGCATAATTTTCCTTTATGAATAAATGAATAAATTTAATTTTTTAGTGTCACTTGTTAAATTCGATTCCTTTTGTTATGTTTTCAGACTTGAAAATCTGATCGTGTTTTAAGTCATGTTGTTGCAGAAATAAAGAAAATCCTAAAGGGTTCACAAACGTTCAGGCTCCAGTTACTGATAAAACGAATAAAACATTTGATAACACTGTGCTGTGACATTAAAAAGTGCATATCTACGTGTGGGAACTGTCAGCATTTTAAGTAGGTTATAAAATCTCGACTGTCTCTTTCAAGCTAATCAGAAAGACATTATTACCTCCACTGGTGCCAGGACACACTCTCCTCACACTGCCCTCTGCTCCCACTTTATTCCCGGTGACTCTGCCAGGTACAACTTTGCGTTTCTCCCCTCAGACACACACTAATTATCCTCTGACTCACACAGGCTTTTATCGCAGTTACGGGAGGGGAGAAGCTCCATGAGACTGCAAACGCTACACGATATATCTTCAGCAAGTGGAGATGATAACGGTGACTCTTTTATGGCTCTGAATGAGGTCAGTGTAACGTGCGGGGCTGTGATATGTCAGGTTAGCGCCATTAACAAGAGCGAAACACACTACTCTGTCCGACAACACAAACTTCTAAATCTTTGTACGGGAGGAACGGGAGGGCTGGCCTGAGGAGAAATGGCCTGGCTTCACCCCAAGGACAATTAAAAGTGGGAGAATCAGCTCGAGTTTAAAAAAAAAAAATAAAAAATTAGTCATCCCCGTGCAGTGGCTATAAAAAAGTCCTCACCTCCCTTGAACATCTGCCTGTTTTGAGCTTCTAAATTAATCCAAAATACAGGTATTTGGGAGTTTTTGGCTCATAAATCTAGGCAAAGTAATCCTTTCTAGTCATGTGGGTGGAAATACAAGGAAATTGGTATTGTACCAAATAAATTTCTTAAAATTCCACTCTACTTTGCCTACTTTATATTACAAAAAAAAAAAAAAAAAAAATCCCAAATAAATGTGCTATTTTTATAGCTGAGGAAAAGTGCAAAAAGTCACAAGGAGTGAATACACTTTTATAGCCACAGCCAGAGAGCAAGTATCTCGTGGCTAATTTTGTAGATGAGTGTTTGTGCTCATCGACTTTGGCACTGGGTGTTTATTCCCCATGTATGGTCTATTCCCTTTAGCCCCGTATGGCTTTGATTCTGTAAATCATGCGTGTTTCACTCGACTGGGAGATCATCACAGAAACTGCGCTCCATTTCTTCTTAGAAGCTTCTCGGCCACAGCAGCCAATTCATCTTCATCCCTAGCAGATTGTGGAGCAGCGGCGCGGCCAGGATTTTGTACATACTCCCATTTGGCCACATTATCTTTAAGTGTAACGTCTCTTTCCACTGTTTTGCTGGTAAAATCCAGTTATGTGCGCCTCTGAAACCCCGGTGATCTCATCCTCGGCGTTGACACCCTAAAAGTCTCTTACAGATTTCACATGCTGGATGTCTCATTTTTTTTAATGGAATAAGATCTCTAATTTAATTCAAAATGAAGCAGCGGCGCATTTACCACTAATCATTTCTTATCCCGTGTCAGTATATGGAGATCGTCCCTTCATGTGGTCTGGTTCAGGCCACTCCAACTCTCTCGTCGCTGTTGCATCAGACCAGAGTTCTCTCATGTCTCCAGCATGTACAGATTACATCAATTAGATTTTAGCCGAGCCAAACGCGGCGACCACATCAGCCCAGTTGTAGCGTTTCTGCGCTGGCTGACGCGGATGCCAGCGCAGCTTTAGGGTCTGGCCCCGGGATGCTGCCTAAGATCACAAGACAAGGCTCCTCTGTCCCTCCGGCTGACTGGACTCAACACTGAGCAGCGTTTCTAATATCTTTAAACATCAGCGTATCATCAATCATCTGTGTTACCGTATTATATTTACTCTAAACAAATGAGATCACGCCTGGTTGCCTCCATCTTGCACGGGTGGTGTTATTATTCCTGCTCAAAATTAGGATCACATTTCCCATAAACCCTGATGCTTCGTGCATTTATTTACATAACCATGGCGATGTAAGTAATGTTGTAATAAATTATTGATGATAAAATGTTACATGTGGCAGCTTTAAAGAGTAAATAAATCCCCAAACCAAATCTGTGTGAAGCCTGACCTCTAATGGTGGAAAGTTGGGTGCCTGGTTTTCGGTGATGTCATCACTCATAGAGTACAACCGGACCAGACACTGTTTTTTTTTTTTTTTTTTTTTTTTTTTTTTTACTGTGTATAATCTTTATTGTATATATTTTGCATTTATTCTATTTAATCTATCTGCTTTATATTGTACAGTGTTTTTTTTTATTTATTTATTTATTTTTTTTTTTATTGATCCTGCTGTAACATAGTAATTTCCCAGTTTGGGATCAATAAAGTAAATCTATCTATCTATTACCTTTCACCATTAGAGGTCAAACTGCACCGATATGGGTTTGGGATTTTAATTACTTGAAATGAGCAGGATTTTACCATAAGGGCCCCTAGATTGTGAAAGAGCCCAAGACTGACCAATCCAAGGAGCCAAGTGGAATAAAATAAAATTTTGAGCCTTGAGTTGCAATTTTTAAACTCATTTACATGATCAATTATTAAACCAACAGGAGAAAATGAGCCACATGGAATAGAAATATTTGAATGAAGTGTTGCACATGTGTAACTGGAAAGTTTCACAAACAATGAGCATCTTCAGTGCAGTAAGGGCCCTACTTTGTAAAACATTTCTGCGTCCAGCGAGCTCATTTGCTCCTTCTTGTCTGACATATTTTTGTCATATTTTGTCTGTTTCATTTCTTTTTTTCCAGGAGTTTGAACTCCTGTTTCATCATCAGATGATGAAACATTTATCAGTTTTCATGCAAAACGATCTGTTGTCCCCGTTCTCAGGGAAGTCACAGGTGAGAACAGAAGAGCTGCTTTAGTGTCTCGCTCAACGACACTTCAGCAAGGTGGAGGTTCACATCCTGGTCATCCAGTTGAAGCTGAGTTTCTTAAACTTCCAGGACATCATGCTTTTCTAATTATCATTATCAGTATTATTACTGATAGATGTATGACTTTTATTAGACTTTATTACAACAGCACTGATGTTTTTTGATTATTATTATTATTATTATTTTAGATCAAACCCTAATTTATATCTGGTGGCATTACTCTCCTCTATGCAAACTGTATTACAACCTTGGATACAGTGTAAAAAAAAAAAAAAAAAAAAAAAAAAAAAAAAACATGTGCACACACACCATACAGGCCCACACACACACACACACACACACACACACACACACACACACACACATGCAGATACATGGTCAGCAGCTCGCCGGCAGGTCGTAATTCAACAGCCTAATGTTTGTCATGGCTGCCTGCTTAGTTTAGACGTATAGAGACCTGATCCTCCTGTGACTTACAGTAACAACGTCCTACACACACACACACACACACACACACACACACACAGAGAGAGAGAGAGAGAGAGAGAGAGAGAGAGAAACACTCACACATAATCATAACTTAGCAGCGATGGCATGTTTTGCAGGCCACTCAAGACAGATGATTTTAAATGATCCTTATAAATACCTCTGTGCTCGTCTCTGAGACGCCCCCCCCGCCCCTCCATCCCACCTCAACCCTGACAAGGTGAAACTTATTGAAAGTGAAAGAGGGAGAGACGGCCCTCCCAAGGTTATGAGTGTGTGTGTGTGTGTGTGTGTGTGTGTGTAACTCCTCCAGGAGCCCCACTTTAAATCAGGCCTTATTAAAACAACCTTATTTCAGTCACATTCAACCACTGCTGGACTCCTAGGTTATCACAATAACAATAAATCCCACTCGCTCTCTGGCTGCACACACTGCTGTGCGGTTGGTTGTGTGTGTGTGTGTGTGGTTGTGTGTGCGTGTGTGCATGTGTGTGTGTGTGTGTGTGTGTGTGTGTGTGTGTGTGTGTGTGTGAGATATAGTGTCTCTGGCTTTGGAAACTCATTAGGAGTTTCCCAGTGCTGTCCACCAGAGGGAGGAGACGGGGGTTACCATGGCAACAAGACAGGGAGTCAGCTGGAGGCTGGACCCAGTTAACTCTCCCATCAAGACACTGGGAAGCCTTCCAGCACTTGTGTGCCTGTGTGTATGCGTGCATATGTGTGTGCATGCATACGTGTGTGTGTGTGTGTGTGTGTGTGTGTGTGTCTCAGAAATATTGCATCTAATTGAGTCCATCCTCTTTATCTTGTGTGGGATGTGTGTATTTGGCTGGCAGCTCCATAGGTCATACAGAGAAGGTTCTGTGTGTGTGTGTGTGTGTGTGTGTGTGTGTGTGTGTGTGTGTGTGTGTGTGTCTGGCACTGTCTGTGAAGGGCAGTGGAGAAGGAGGCTTATGACTGTTTCCAGTGCGAAACCCCAAACCACCTGGGAAAGTGCTGCTGAGGTTCCCCTGAGCAAGGCACTACACACTGAAGCCTGCATCCATTCAGTTCAATGCTTCAGTCATTTATTCATTCTGGAAAACTTTCTCTCCATCGTTGTTGCTCATCACTGTGGTGAGAGGTCACCTGTCAATCAAATATGGTCACATGTTTTCTTGGATTTTCTTTTAATGGAGTTTGAGTTTCGGTGTCACTTCGTCTGCAGAGGATTTTTCCCGGGAAAGAGCGATCAGCTTTCAAGAACTGTCTCTGGCCTCAATCACCTTTGTGTCGTAGCAATCAGTGACAAAGAATAGCGGAATGCACCTTTATTTGTGTGTCACAACAATGCTGTTTCTCAAAAGAAGCATCAGTGAAAAGTGAAAAAGATTTTATAATTAGCATCCAAATCCGGTGAACTGATGGGACCAGAAGGTGTTTACCGATTGTTTGTGTTTGTGTGTGAGTGTGTGTGTGTGTGTGTGTGTGTGTGTGTGTGTGTGTGTTGGATAAGTGGAAGCCCTCACATCTATTTCGGGCACCAGTATTCATCATCCCATCTGGAGCCAATTAGATAACCTGAGTGCAGTACAGGCACAGATGTTTTGATACACTGAAAATCTGTCCTTCTGGTGTCAATGATGAGAGGCCTGAAGAATGTTCTCACACACACACACACACACACACTCACACACACACACACACAACTGCACATTGTTCATAACGCTGTCGCTAAATCACGCTATCATTCTGTCACGTAGCAGCCCTTTTTGTACTATTCAACTCAAACACAACACACATATTGAAACACACACGCGCACACACACACACACACACACACACACACAGGAGGAGGGAGTGTGTTATTGGCATGGAGGTACTGGTGATGTGATTTGACAGAGTTCTGATCTGTGTCTGCCACACGCAAACGTCTGCAGTCCAAAACAAGTAATGTATCAAACATGTGTCCTTTAGACAGAGCACAGAGGAGAACAAGGCATCACACACACACACACACACACACACACACACACACACACACACAGAAAGAGAGAGAGTCCCAGGAGAAGCTTCAGATGATGTCAATCACTTCATTGGCGTTCCTTTGCTCTGCAACAATACTATCCCACAGTAAAACTGTATGAGAGGCAGACCACAGACTGGATTCGCCAAAGAGGAAAGACAGAGGAATGTGACAAGACCCATTCACATCAGAGATAAATCTGCGTGTCCTGCCCCCTCATCTCGGGCCGAGGTTACATTACAGAGCTTAAATCACAATCAGGTCGAGTCAGAGGGAATCAGCGCTCGTCTGCGGACTCGAGGTCCAGTCGGAGCGGACGGAGAAACCACAAGTGTTTGAGGGGCGCAGAATCAGTGATCGTATCGAACAAGTGCTCACTGCCTCGCCTGATGTGAAAAAAAAAAACAAAACAGTAGCACTTAGTGGGAAAAAAAAACAACCTCACTATGTTTCTTAATGACATCAACAACAACCTGACTAGTCGCCATGCATCTGGCTGTGTGTGTGTGGCTGTGAGCGGGACTCGAACAACAGGTAGCTCCCATTCATCTCCCATGTTCCACCTCAGATCTATTTTTTCCCACCGTCCGCTGCAGAAAGCCGCAGAAAAACACCACAAAGCACCAGAAAATACACCACAGTCTATTCTCCTGAACTTGTGACTTAACCTAACCGTATTAATATGAGTGGTTTACTTGTTTGATAATAAAAACAAATAATTTCAGCAAGATTCAAGATTCAAGATTCAAGATTCAGGATTTTTATTCGTCACATGCATGATGTACAGGTACAGCAGCAGTGAAATGCAATTGCAACAACTCCAGCGCTGTGCAAGTAAAAAATAGATAAGAATAAAATAGATAAAAAATAAAATAAAAATAAAATAGAAAGTATATATAACACATGTACAGTTATGTGTATATAACCTATGTACAATATACAACAATATACAGTAAGTCCAAATAAGTACAAAGTCAGAAAGGGAATAAAAGAACGTTTAATAAATGTTATCCACAGGACAGGCTGTGGCATTAAAACAGGCCAACCAGGGATGTTTCTGGGGAAAATTCGGTCGGCTCAAGACCGTTAAAACCCCTGCCTGTATGAATTAAAGGCCGACAGAAATCCGCATTAACGTTCTCGCGCCTCCGTGGCTTCTCTCGTTCACACATGCAGGTGTTCTCCATCCTCTGACTTTGCATGTACGGACGCAGAACATGAGCGGCTCCTGCTAACTTCAGCCGAAATTCAAGATGCTGATATCAGACGATATATCAGAGGAGATGAAACTTTAGTCGGTCTTGCAGGGAAACCAGACAGATGCACCGGCAAGTAAAAAGGATGCAGGAGAGCGAAATAGATCCAACATGAAAATAGCAGAACGTGCTACTGCAAGCATGAAAAATATGGGACTATATGACTTCGTAACATACTGTACATGCAGGATGTGCAAAGTGCAAGCAAGAGAATAGACTGAGAACGATTAAAAAAAAAACACAAATATGACGATGCACCATATGGAAATATCCAGATGTGCAGTACAAAATAAATAAAAATATATCCTGCACTGTGTATGTAGTCAGAATAGGAATATATGAGCCAACATCTTATTTTAATAGAAGTCAACAGTGGGATGCTCCTATTAGTTTTGCAAATAAGACACAAATTCTGTAAAAATGTCTGCTCTGTTTTTAATACAGTAAATCAGGTTGTAACTGTGGAGTGGCCTTCTTTTGCCTCCTCTTTGTCTTTGGCTCATGTTGTACTCCTGCGTCTTGAACCTCTGCTTTAGATTTTGTTTGACTCCTCCTTTCTTTAGCACTTTGTTTCTTTGTTTTGAAAAGGTGCCTTATCAATAACTGTCATCGTCACGCATCAGTGAAGGGAAACAGCTTAACTTGTTCTAAGTTTGACTTTGATGGAGTAATCTGGCGATTACACAATCGGGCACCAACAAACACTCTCTCCCTCTCGCTCCCTCTCTCTCTCTCTCTCTCTCTCTCTCTCTCACACACACACACACACACACACACATTCACAAGCATTCGCCCTCAGAAAATTGCAATTGCTTATTCACACACAGGTGTTTATGCTGGCATGATTGGTGCCCGTAGGTAACAGAGCCGCAGACCCTCATTGCTGTTTCTCCACCCAATAAAACACTAATCTGTTGACATGGATCAGGTCTTAAGTGCCCTGCTGGAATGTATACAAACACGTACACACACACACACACACACACACACACACACTCACACACACACCTACACAGAGTCCATAGAGTATCCTCTGTTGTAAAACTGACTACATTACAGTAGAACCTGAGGGAAAGGAAACTCCAACATTTGGGCAAAAGTATGGCTGTTTTCATGGTTTATTTCACTCATCATTCCCGTTTAGTTAAAATAATGATTTGCTACATTTATACACCTACAGCTATAAATAAATGTTTATTTTGTTATACTCTCGATCACCCGCTCTCGCTCGGCCTTACGGCGGTGATTCAGCCTGCATCCACTCCAAGAGGCCTTTTCTTTTTGCAGCTCTTAAGCGTTTGGTGCCTATTTATTTGCTCTGGTAGGAAAAAAAAAAAAAAAAAAAAAAAAACCTCTGCTGTATTCTACATCTCCAGCTTGTTTAGAATAAATGGAAGAAGAAGAACAGGGTAGTTGGCGTGAGCAGTGACAGCCACTGCAGGTGATCAGACATTTCCACTACCTGATGTTTGATAAAAATTTTGTCTGTTTAGTGACAAACACAGAGACAGAATTAACAAACAAGAAACCAGAGGATTACATTATCATACGTTATGGTGAACAAATTTATCCTGGTAAAATGACTGGCTGTGGCCAAGCACCGTGAATCCAGTCGAACCTTAAATGAAACTCATAAATCAACAATATATGATATAGGAAGGAAATAATCAAATGTCCCCAGTTATGGATTGCACTCCGAAAGCCGTGATACACATATAATCTGTGAAAAACGAAACCACTCACATATTTTGACTCTTTTATTGTCTTATTGTGTCAGACACATATCAGGTTTAATAACATTCAAACACTGGCCTACATTTAAGTTTATAAATGTACATACAAGCTGCTGTTGGCTTCATTATGTGGATAATAATATTAAACTACTGACCTTTGACCTACTATATTTACGACTTTGAGATGACTTTGTATTTATGGAAATCTGTGATACATTTAACTGTCATTTCTCAGTTGAACAATGAATTAGAGCCAATCAGCAGCGTTATTGGGCGGGACGGACGGCTTTCCTAAATGATAGAGGAAAATTATTGGGGAAATTATAACACGGTGCTGATTTTCCAGGCTCATGGTGGTTGATTATTCCTTGATATAACTTCATTTTATCGGGTCATAACCTTTCCATCCATCCGTGTATTTGTTCCTGTCACAGTTTGTTTACTACCTTACCATTTCATTCCATATCAGCATCACCTTGTTCATTTACATGTTTATAGTTTGTCTGTCATTTCATAGATATCTCGTAGTTGGTAGTTTGTTGGTAGTTGTAGCTGTTATACAGTGTGTTTAATTCACATCAGTTGCCTTTCAGTTTATTACATTGTACTTGTAAGCTCAGGTTGTCAGTACTAAGGTAATATTCCTGATGTAAACTGCTCTCTTGCCTGATCACCAAGAGAGTTTTGATCGGTAATTATAGAGCGGTGAAGTCCCGCCCCTTCCGGTGGACCCCCATGGGACCTTTCGGAGCAAAAAAAAAAAAAGAATGGTGCTCAATGAACAGAAAATAATTATTTTCTGGTCCCCCCCGACGTTATGCCATGGATTACACAAATGTTGTTTATCGGCTTAAATGATCAATTTTCATGTCAAGAGTTTGACCGTTTATTGCGCCATTGTTCAGTTAAATGCTGTTGAGAAAACACAATTAGAAAGACTACATGCTGTGTTGCGTATGTGACGTCACGTCATCGCCGTTTCCCTCCATCCAGATTCAAGTCAAGATGCCGGTGTGTTTTGTTCCCGATTGTCCTCGTCTCTGAGGACCCCGCCGTCGGGCGGAAAAACTCAGAACCTCAAAAACTCAGTGCAGAGCAGAGAAATCGCCATGTCTGTTGTAGGCTTCCAGTGCGGGTGGTGACGTATATCATTTGCACCGAGAGCAGCGAAGAGTTGTAGTTCACAAAGCGGGCTCACACAAAACCTAACATTATCAATATTCTTGGCGCTAAATTGTAGTCTTCTTTGCATGAAAAATTATCTTTAAATATCACAAACAACATATGTGAAATCCATGGCACAATTCAAACGGGACCAGAAAATAATTTTTATCTACCCATTGGATCGCATTCATGATTTTTTGCTTTTGAGGACCCATGTACCGGAAGTGGGTGGGCGGGACTTCACCACTCTATTACGCCTATCCTCAGGTAAAATGGCCTTGATGCACTAATAATCACTCTTATGGTGATTGATAATAGCTTTCAGTCATTTCCCCAGTCATTTATGAAAGCCAATCCGAGCACATATCCTACACATCGTAGCTGTTGCTTCACTCCGCCCAGTAAAACCAGTATGCTGGCACGGCGTTGACTTAAAATAATGTTGGATCATGGCGGATACGTCGGTCTCCATGGTTGGGAAAATTGAATCCCCCTCCCCTGTTAGAGTGGAGACTGAGGAGGAAAATGGTCTTGGTTCACAGTCTTGGTATCAGACAAGGGCCTGCGTCAACCTCTCAGCATTTCAGCGTGCTTTATGAGGATCAACAGCTTTGAGAGTTGAACCTTGGAGATGTTTGGATCCGACACGAGGACGATGCAGCGCGGCGGGACAGCAGAGGTTTTATTATTTCAGAGGAAGCCTCCCCTGTCATCTAGGCGACGAAGTCCGTCCAACTTCCAGCAGCCCCAGCCAGCCAGCCAGCCAGCCAGCCAGCCAGGCAGCCGGGCCATCTGAGGAGTATGAGGGCTGCTGGCCTGTCCTGGTTTCCCATGGTTCAGTGTTTTTACGAGCGACTGGAAGCCATTATGGAGATGAGGGTGCTGAGCAGCGCAGACCAGTCCTCTCCCAGTGATGACAGGCCTCTCAGCCAGCATCGCCAGTCTCCGTCCCCTTCCCCTCCCACGGCAAATTAAACACAAATGTCTCCCTCTCGCACACACACGCACACGAGCACACACACACACACACACACACACACACACACACACACACACACACACACACACACACACACACACACACACTCATACTCAGTACAAAAGCACAGTACATAATGATGTACACACTCTAATAGAGACACGAAGACATAAACGTGTAAGCACATACAGTACAGGAGCACACACACTCACATTCACACTCAAACGTGTGCATGTATGAGGACACACAGACACACCCACCCACATACACACACGCACACACACATATATACACACACATTCACACACACACAGTACACATGCACTGTACAGATTAACATGAACACACACTGCTATGCAGTCCACATGTTGTACTGGAAACAGACCTGTGTAAGAATACTGTACAAAACATAACACACACACACACACACACACACACACACACACACACACACACACACACACACACACACACACGATTAAAAGAAACATTTGCATGAGTACAGCATGAAAGTTCTGTAACTCAGCCAAAAGAGGGATGCAAAATACTCTCTTTCTTTCTTTCTTTCTTCTATTCGTTCTTTCTTTCTTTCTTTCTTTCTTTCTTTCCTTCTACCTTTCTTCTTTTCTTTCTTCCTTTCTCCCCTTTGGTCTGGCCTTAATCATGGAAGCATCCAGAATTATGATTCCCCATGGAAGACAAAGACTTTCCAAAGACTTTGCAAAGATAAGAATGTGTGTCTCTCTCCGTGAGTGTGAGTGTGTGTGTGTGTGTGTGTGTGTGTGTGTGTGTGTTGTGGGTCGGGGGGGTTGGAATGTGTGTGGCTTAGCATATCTCTCTGATCTGATCACAGGGATAGGTGAGTATTTTTGGAGGGGGGTCTTTTTCCATCCAGCTTTCATTTGTCTCCATGAAAAAAAAGAGGCCTTCCATCTTACTAACCACACACACACACACACACACACACACACACACACACACACAGCAGATGTGCTCTGCTCGCAGTCATCGGTGCTGCTGAGATAATGATAATAATTAATGTTTATCTGCACAGCTGCAGCCTTTATCACTTAATGACTCCTGGTTGTTGTAAATAAGGGAGGAAGTCATGAATTAAATGAAATGTGCTCTTGTTACTGTAACTGAGTGCCTCTTGTGTACTCAAGTCTATTTTTTAAGTCAGTGATTTAAGTCGGTGTTTTTCTCATATCTGTCCATGGATATAATCACAAACTTGGAGGCTGCAGCATGAAGGCAGCAAACCTCTTTGTGTTGCGCTGCTGTAAGTCAACCAGAGCTGTGTGAGCGGGCAAATCCAGGAGATAATAAAATAAATACCGAACGCTTGGATCCAGTGTAATTGCTTGGCTTCAAAACGCTTGGATTATGCTGTTTTGAGTAATTTTATGGTCATTTTTGTCCGTTTTGGAAGTCCAAAATATCACATAGTTCTTCTGGAGACAGCCGGTATGGAGCAGTGCATGCTAAGTCACTGTTTCACCCTTTTCCACCAGGACCGGCGATGGAGCCAGTGCCAAATTGGAAAAGTAAAAAAAAAAAAAAAAAAATCTGCCTTTTCTTAGTAAAACACTGTTGCTCGGCCAGGGAATTTAACTCCAGGGCCAAATCTGTTGCAAACTAGCTGGTCTAACACCAAGGAATCGGTGACATACGGGGCCAGAAAGGGAAAGTCACTATTTTTAAACAACCAGCAGAGGCAGCAAAGCAAATTTATCACAAGAGAAAATATGTGAAGTGACTCCTGAACCAGGCAGCGCTCCAAAGATCGACCAACCATCGATTGATATGGTAACACTTTACAATAACTAACATTAGTTAATACCATAATAAACATTAAGTAACAGGTAATAAGCATTAAGTAACAGTTAACTAACCGTTAACTAATGTGTCTAAGAATCATGTACTAATGCTGTTCATGCTAAGGTATTAATTTATATGTTATTTAAGCGTTATTGTAGATATTATTAACATCAGTAAATGCCATAATAATCATTAACTAAGTTATTTAACCATTAAGGCATTAACTAACGTTAATTGTTGTACTCTTATTGTAAAGTGTTACTACTGACAATGAGCACGTTTACATGCACACCATATTCCTGTATTATTCGGAATATCCTCAATATTCTGGTTGGGCATGAGATTCCGAATCAGACCCCTGGCATATGCCTGTTCTAACCAGAATATTGTGCCATGTAAACACCTTAATCTGAAAATGCCCCGTACCGGATTATTCAGTTACGTCTCGATTCACAAGAAATCCTGGGGCGTCTTTGTTGCTATGGTTACTGCAAGCGGGGAGAACGACATGGCGACCAGCAGCAAGAGCCAGGAGACTGCAGTCTGCCGTCAGCTGATCAAAGACTGAAAATATCATGGAGGATATCAATGGGAGAAAACAGAAATAGTGACAATTTCTTTTTCTTCTTCTTTTGTATTTCCAGCAGATCAGACACCTATAGGCGTACTGCTGCCCCCCGCAGGTTGAGTGTTGCATTAAATAAGAACGTGGAATACGCTGAAACACGGGAGTATGCCAAGTAACATGTAAACAGAATATTCCAGTTGCTGCAGCGCATATTATTCAGAAAATTACCTTAACCAGAATATTGACCCGAATTGGAATATGGGGTGAATGTAAACGTAGTCAGTGTGCTACGAGGTGCCACCAGCTGTCTTGATCGCCCCCTAGTGGTCTACTCAACATCATGAAGATGCAAGTGGTCCTTGGTCTAAAATAAATATGTAACAGTGTTTCAAAAAAGCTATTTCAGTTCATTTATGAGTAGATGTAAGTGTAGTAATGACGTTACTATCACCACGTCTGACATGTTACG